>NC_092240.1:6037500-6042500 GCF_036320965.1 Panulirus ornatus
TATCGTATCGTCGTGCTCAAGTATCGTACCGTCGTGCTCAAGTAACGTACCGTCGTGCTCAAGGATCGTACCGTCGTGCTCAAGTATCGTACCGTCGTGCTCAAGTATCGTACCGTCATGCTCAAGTATCGTACCGTCGTGCTCAAGTATCGTACCGTCGTGCTCAAGTATCGTACCGTCGTGCTCAAGGGTCATTCCGTCGTGCTCAAGTATCGTACCGTCGTGCTCAAGTATCGTACCGTCGTGCTCAAGGTATCGTACCGTCGTGCACAAGTATCGTACCGTCGTGCTCAAGTATCGTACCGTCGTGCTCAAGTATCGTACCGTCGTGCTCAAGGGTCATTCCGTCGTGCTCAAGTATCGTACCGTCGTGCTCAAGTATCGTACCGTCGTGCTCAAGGTATCGTACCGTCGTGCACAAGTATCGTACCGTCGTGCTCAAGTATCGTACCGTCGTGCTCAAGTATCGTACCGTCGTGCTCAAGGTATCGTACCGTCGTGCTCAAAAGGGTCGAAGTTACTGCCACGAGCCAGACTGTCATTCGTAAAGAGACGTCAATCACCTCCACGTTCAGGTAACCAGATCACTGTCCAGATGTTTGGCGCTGGACAATCCTATCCCCCCGCTTACTTACGGTGAAGATAATAACACGAATCCAGACTCCAGGTCCTTCCCTCAACTCAAAACAGAAAAGAAAGACCCCGGTCCTAGACAGACACAGACATCCGCCGCCCCTAAGAACGAACCAATACACCACCTTGTAATAACTTACACGGAAACAAAAAAAAATGGAGGGAGGGAGGAAGGAGGAAGGGAAGGGAGGGAGGAAGAAGGAGAAGGGTGGTGGTTGGGGAGGGGGAAAACTCGTGAAGTCTTTAGATTTAAGGCTCCTGTGGCCCTAACTCAAGACGGGAGAAATGCTGTTCGCCGACTCTCCAGCGGTGAGGTTTTGACGGGTCTTAAGTTGTGCTCGCCATCTTCCGCGCCACACAAAGAGGAGAAACATAGAGAGTGTGAGGGGGCAAAAACGGCGCGCGTGGTAAAACACCTCGCGAGGAGCCCGCACACCCCCCTCCCCCCCAGCTAGAAATACCCACCACAGTCGTCTGTTGTAGAATGGGGGAAAACTGCACCGTAGGTAGGTACCTACGATGCAGGGGTCGGTAAACTGCACCGTTGGTAGGTACCTACGATGCAGGGGTCGGTAAACTGCACCGTTGATAGGTACCTACGATGCAGGGGTCGGTAAACTGCACCGTTGGTAGGTACCTACGATGCAGGGGTCGGTAAACTGCACCGTTGGTAGGTACCTACGATGCAGGGGTCGGTAAACTGCACAGTAGGTAGGTACCTACGATGCAGGGGTCGGTAAACTGCACCGTAGGTAGGTACCTACGATGCAGGGGTCGGTAAACTGAACCGTCGGTAGGAAACTACGATGCAGGGGTCGGTAAACTAGACCGTAGGTAGGTACCTACGATGCAGGGGTCGGTAAACTGAACCGTAGGTAGGAAACTACGATGCAGGGGTCGGTAAACTAGACCGTAGGTAGGTACCTACGATGCAGGGGTCGGTAAACTGAACCGTAGGTAGGAAACTACGATGCAGGGGTCGGTAAACTAGACCGTAGGTAGGTACCTACGATGCAGGGGTCGGTAAACTGAACCGTAGGTAGGAAACTACGATGCAGGGGTCGGTAAACTGCACCGTAGGTAGGTACCTACGATGCAGGGGGCAGAGAAACTGCACCGTTGGTAGGTACCTACGATGCAGGGGTAGGTAAACTGCACCGTAGGTAGGTACCTACGGTGCAGGGGTCGGTAAACTACACCGTCGGTAGGTAACTAGGATGCAGGGGTCGGTAAACTGCACCGTAGGTAGGTACCTACGATGCAGGGGGCAGAGAAACTGCACCGTTGGTAGGTACCTACGGTGCAGGGGTCGGTAAACTCCACCGTAGGTAGGAACACGTCACATCACACCCTCCACACAGGGACCGTTCATCAACACTTACATGAATCATTTTGGAAAGGGGGGAAAAATATCATTCATTTGAATATAAAATGAACTTAAAAAAAAAAGGAAAAAATATGATCCTCTTTTCATTAGACCAATATAGTTGGGTTTATCTCTTTTTTCAATCACTTGGGAAGGCTTCACTAATATCAAATGAAAATTTCCATCATTTTTGACCCTCATTTATAATTCATATATTAATAAACTCCTATATATGTAATATACCAATATGTTCCTATATATGTATCATGCCTTTCTGCTTCTCTTCATACAATGCACCCATCTTCCTCTCTATATATACGATATACCTATATGCCTCTCTCTATATATTATACCCATATGCCTTAGTATGATATACCCATATGACTTTATATAATATACCCATATGTCTCTCCATATACAATATACATATATATAATATACCTGTATGCATCACTATATATAACACTGCATTTGTAGATAATATATCTATGTGCTTTTCCATATATAATATACCCATATATCTCTATATAATATACCAATATGCCTCTCTATGTAATATACCCATATGCCTCTCTGCACATAATATACCTATATACTTTCTATACGTACTTCTCTGCTCATTATTTCCCATTAACACAAGAACAGAAAATAGAACACATTAAGAGTCATTCTTAACACAAAAACATGACTCAATGCGGTTCCATGTCGCTATTCTAATACATATATATTTATATATATATATATATATATATATATATATATATATATATATATATATATATTTTTTTTTTTTATTTTATTTTGCTTTGTCGCTGTCTCCCGCGTTTGCGAGGTAGCGCAAGGAAACAGACGAAAGAAATGGCCCAACCCACCCCCATACACATATATATACATACACATCCACACATGCAAATATACATACTTATACATCTCAATGTACACATATATATACACACACAGACACATACATATATACCCATGCACACAATTCACACTGTCTGCCTTTAATCATTCCCATCGCCACCTCGCCACACATATATATATATATATATATATATATATATATATATATATATATATATATATATATATATATATATATATATCAATATCCAGTCCATATCCAACACGTCCAATCTGAATATTCCTGGACAGTCACTTGTTTACCAGATGGCGTCCTAGCTACGTCTCTTCGATGTATATCAAGTGACTGTTATATTTCTCTCTTGTGTCACCCCTGATGATGTGATTATTACACGAAAGTGCACTTGGGAACTTATCGTGTTTCATTTTCCACGTGGACTCATAGGAATATATATATATATATATATATATATATATATATATATATATATATATATATATATATATATATAAGAGACACAAATCGAGATAAACTACTACGCAAGCAATGACTGTCTGCATATGAAGGCTTAAAACCAGAGACAAAAGGAACAACGAATGTGACAAACACAAAATCTACGTGCACGCCCAGTGTAATACGCTTAGTGCGTGGCAATGGCCTGAGAGGATGTAGGAAACACTGTGTTGCCGGACCTGGCTAACACGGTTACTACACTAGCAACACTGTGTTTGTTGCTCCTGGACCCGGCGGCTAACAGTATTACAGAGAGAGAGAGAGAGAGAGAGAGAGAGAGAGAGAGAGAGAGAGAGAGAGAGAGAGAGAGAGAGAGAGAGAGAGGAGAATTATATTTTACACGGAGGCAACGCAGATTTTTGCCTCCCGTTTGCACAAAACAATTTTTTTTTCTTACTTCTTTTCTTAAGCTCTTTCTCGAACAACAGCGAGCGCGCGCGCGCGCACACACGATGGCTTCTTTTATCATAACTATTGTTATCTAGGGGGTGGGGGGGGGGGTTGAGGTAAGACAGTCTACCCTGTGCACTACAAATCTAGATTATAAACTGCCTGACTGTGTGTGACCCGAGACATAGGCCAGACAACCCAAGGCGAAAAGACGTACAGTGAACCATGATCACACTGTCTTCTATCACTGGGCAGAAGGAGAGAGAGAGAGAGAGAGAGAGAGAGAGAGAGAGAGAGAGAGAGAGAGAGAGAGAGAGAGAGAGAGAGAGAGAGAGAGAGTCTGGCGGCCTGATCTTCCTCGTGATGGCAGATGTATGTGGCTGGCTAAGGTCTCACACACACACACAACACACACACACACACACACACACTACCTCAACAATATCCTTTCCTCTTCGCTTGTCATCATTCTCGCCACTGTTGCCAGGATGAATGACCCCCCCCCCTCCCTGGTCGGCAGTCTACACTGGGCATGACGCTAAACTGTCCATCCTGGGTCGTCCACGGCAGATCGAGGCCTCTGTGTCATCTTGCAGACAGGCATAGTGGCCCCCTCACGCCTGGTTGATGCGCCACGCACGCCGACCAACGTCGGCTGAAAGCACAATGAGCTGAGCCTCGGAGTGCCAACACCAACCTACTACCTGATTGCAGTCGACGAAATAGTTAGAAAGAAAGAAAGACAATCGAGGGTGACGTCGGGTATTGGCTGAGTGGATAACGCCGGGCAGGTTGCACCACAGGGCATTATAATGACCTGTTTTCCTCTCTTTTTTTTTTTAAACTTTGAATAACTTTAAGCAGATCAAATGATCAACACAATTATTCAAGCCTCTCTTAAAATATTCAAATGCTTTTGTCACAGCTATATATACGGTAAATGTAATATATATATATATATATATATATATATATATATATATATATATATATATATATATATATATATATATATATATATATAATACGTATAATATATCACAGAGGTTAAATGTGTGCACATAATGTGGCAAAAAGTAGGAGGGCAGCGTTTGTGATGAACCGGTCGTGTGATACCATCAAGACTATGTCAACAAAGAAACCATACCACGTTGAACGTCTGCGCCAGACCACCATCACCCACCCTCGCTGTATCCTTCAACTTGACGTACGACGGTACGACCCTAGAGTACG
>NC_092240.1:6047500-6050000 GCF_036320965.1 Panulirus ornatus
TGCAATTGAGTGGGAGAAGTATAAAAGAAAGAGACAGGAGGTCAAGAGAAAGGTGCAAGAGGTGAAAAAAAGGGCAAATGAGAGTTGGGGTGAGAGACTATCAGTAAATTTTAGGGAGAATAAAAAGATGTTCTGGAAGGAGGTAAATAGGGTGCGTAAGACAAGGGAGCAAATGGGAACTTCAGTAAAGGGCGTAAATGGGGAGGTGATAACAAGTAGTGGTGATGTGAGAAGGAGATGGAATGAGTATTTTGAAGGTTTGTTGAATGTGTCTGATGACAGAGTGGCAGATATAGGGTGTTTGGGTCGAGGTGGTGTGCAAAGTGAGAGGGTTAGGGAAAATGATTTGGTAAACAGAGAAGAGGTAGTAAAAGCTTTGCGGAAGATGAAAGCCGGCAAGGCAGCAGGTTTGGATGGTATTGCAGTGGAATTTATTAAAAAAAGGGGGTGACTGTATTGTTGACTGGTTGGTAAGGTTATTTAATGTATGTATGACTCATGGTGAGGTGCCTGAGGATTGGCGGAATGCTTGCATAGTGCCATTGTACAAAGGCAAAGGGGATAAGAGTGAGTGCTCAAATTACAGAGGTATAAGTTTGTTGAGTATTCCTGGTAAATTATATGGGAGGGTATTGATTGAGAGGGTGAAGGCATGTACAGAGCATCAGATTGGGGAAGAGCAGTGTGGTTTCAGAAGTGGTAGAGGATGTGTGGATCAGGTGTTTGCTTTGAAGAATGTATGTGAGAAATACTTAGAAAAGCAAATGGATTTGTATGTAGCATTTATGGATCTGGAGAAGGCATATGATAGAGTTGATAGAGATGCTCTGTGGAAGGTATTAAGAATATATGGTGTGGGAGGCAAGTTGTTAGAAGCAGTGAAAAGTTTTTATCGAGGATGTAAGGCATGTGTACGTGTAGGAAGAGAGGAAAGTGATTGGTTCTCAGTGAATGTAGGTTTGCGGCAGGGGTGTGTGATGTCTCCATGGTTGTTTAATTTGTTTATGGATGGGGTTGTTAGGGAGGTAAATGCAAGAGTTTTGGAAAGAGGGGCAAGTATGAAGTCTGTTGGGGATGAGAGAGCTTGGGAAGTGAGTCAGTTGTTGTTCGCTGATGATACAGCGCTGGTGGCGGATTCATGTGAGAAACTGCAGAAGCTGGTGACGGAGTTTGGTAAAGTGTGTGGAAGAAGAAAGTTAAGAGTGAATGTCAATAAGAGCAAGGTTATTAGGTACAGTAGGGTTGAGGGTCAAGTCAATTGGGAGGTGAGTTTGAATGGTGAGAGGCTGGAGGAAGTGAAGTGTTTTAGATATCTGGGAGTGGATCTGTCAGCGGATGGAACCATGGAAGCGGAAGTGGATCATAGGGTGGGGGAGGGGGCGAAAATTTTGGGAGCCTTGAAAAATGTGTGGAAGTCGAGAACATTATCCCGGAAAGCAAAAATGGGTATGTTTGAAGGAATAGTGGTTCCAACAATGTTGTATGGTTGCGAGGCGTGGGCTATGGATAGAGTTGTGCGCAGGAGGATGGATGTGCTGGAAATGAGATGTTTGAGGACAATGTGTGGTGTGAGGTGGTTTGATCGAGTAAGTAACGTAAGGGTAAGAGGGATGTGTGGAAATAAAAAGAGCGTGGTTGAGAGAGCAGAAGAGGGTGTTTTGAAGTGGTTTGGGCACATGGAGAGAATGAGTGAGGAAAGATTGACCAAGAGGATATATGTGTCGGAGGTGGAGGGAACGAGGAGAAGAGGGAGACCAAATTGGAGGTGGAAAGATGGAGTGAAAAGGATTTTGTGTGATCGGGGCCTGAACATGCAGGAGGGTGAAAGGAGGGCAAGGAATAGAGTGAATTGGAGCGATGTGGTATACAGGGGTTGACGTGCTGTCAGTGGATTGAATCAAGGCATGTGAAGCGTCTGGGGTAAACCATGGAAAGCTGTGTAGGTATGTATATTGCGTGTGTGGACGTGTGTATGTACATGTGTATGGGGGGGGTTGGGCCATTTCTTTCGTCTGTTTCCTTGCGCTACCTCGCAAACGCGGGAGACAGCGACAAAGTATAAAAAAAAAAAAAAAAAAAAAAAAAAAAAATATATATATATATATATATATATATATATATATATGCTATCAAATGTTATCATATTATCACGAAACCGGTGGTAGATTCAGAAGACGTCCTGTTGGTCGTGCTCCATCAGGGTCTAGTTGCCATATACACCTCCCTCCTGACACACCTCGTGCCTCCCAGTCGTGTATGCACGTGTGTGTGTGTGTGTGTGTGTGTGGGTACTGGAGGTGAGAGAGGAGCAGCCCAGCAAACATTTCTGGCCAGTGGCACTCCTGCACCCTCACGGTGGGGATCGCCAACGGTGGTACACCACCACGACCACCACCAGTGTCAACTTGGTGAGGGTGGGAGGTAGAGGTACGGTGTGGGGGAGGGCAGACTGGAGGTGACGGGTGGTGGTGATGGTGGTGTGGCTTCTGTGATGGATGGA
>NC_092240.1:6055000-6062500 GCF_036320965.1 Panulirus ornatus
AACATCTTCTAGAGACGTTTCATCAACTGCTATAACACACACACACACACACACACACACACATCCAGACCAGCTGACTGGTCAATAACATGGAGACATTAACAATACATCTGGGTGTATTGTTCTACTTCCGTGGGCAAGGGAAGGTCGAAGCTCGGGCCTCAAGCCGCTCCTCCTCCTCCTCTTGTTACTCCTGCCGCTCCTGTGGTTCCTTCTTCGCTCATTTCCAGGTCCTCTGAGTCTTCCATTATCGCACCATTTCCTTCTCCTCGGGTGACCTCTGATCCTGGTTCTACCTGCTTCCATCTTCCTAGCTTCGTCTTCGCTTCTCCTGATACATATCTTTATCATTCGTTCTCCCTCCATTTCTCTCGGAGAATCTCCTCTATCTCCCTCATCTTTCTCTTACAAATATTTCCTCCTTCTCGTCCCCCAACTCCCTTCCCTCCTGGTAGATCTTTTCCTCCTCCTTTTCCTTCCATTCCGTCATGACCCACACGCTGGATCTTTGACCTTCTGTCCCTTCTCCCACTGGTGGATCATCATCATTATCATCCTACAGTTCCCCTGGTGGACTCTACCTCTCTACCCTTCTACCCCTGCTAGACTCTACCTCTCTACCCTTCTACCCCCTAGTAGACTCTACCTCTCTACCCTTCTACCCCTGCTAGACTCTACCTCTCTACCCTTCTACCCCCTGGTAGACTCTACCTCTCTACCCTTCTCCTCTAGGTGGATCCTCCCCTTCCACTTAATTTCCTGCCTCTTCCTCCCACTCGAACCTCTCTCTCATTACTGCTCCTAAAAGTCATCTTCCATAAGTCTCTCTCTCTCTCTCTCTCTCTCTCTCTCTCTCTCTCTCTCTCTCTCTCTCTCTCTCTCTCTCTCTCCCACGTCCCTCATCAGGGTGCCAGCCAGCCAGGTCCACCCTGTGCGTCCTCCTCGTGAAGTACTCGACCGTGGTGTCTTGGGGATCTGGTCTGGTCTGGCGCAGGGGATGACCTTCCCAGCCGCCCCTATACACACACCCACACCATCACCGTCCACTGAAGCATTACGCATGTTCTCGCTACGTCTCCTCTAACCCCACATTATGTATACCTCGTAACCCTACCGTCTCTCTCTCTCTCTCTCTCTCTCTCTCTCTCTCTCTCTCTCTCTCTCTCTCTCTCTCTCTCTCTCTCTCTCTCTCCCTCCTCACCTTCCCCCTCATCTACCGCCTCTCCCTTCCTCTCCCTCCTTCAACTCCTCCCCCTCCCCCCCTCCCCCAATATAACACACCTTCCTCCCCCTTCCCCCTCCCCCCCTGGCCAGTGGTCTCGCCCCCTCTGGCATGGAAATATCGACTGATGGCGAAGGCTGCTACTGCGATGGGTCGGTCTCCCTGTACTGCCAGTACCACCACCACCAACAGCGGCAGAGAATGAGAGAATGAGAGAAAGAGAGAGAATGAGAGATAGAGAGAGAGAGAGAGAGAGAGAGAGAGAGAGAGAGAGAGAGAGAGAGAGAGAGAGAGAGAGAGAGAGAGAGAGAGAGAGAGAGAGATTAAGAAAGGAACGGAGATAATAATGCAATGAGGAAAATGCTATCGACAGCTGATGAAAATGGAAACTACATAACAACTGAACTTACCTAGAAAATCGAATGTCTTTGTTGGGATTAAAAGAAGTAAATGAACTCAACATGAGAATACATGAGAATAACCTCAAGATAACCATCATATCACAGGATTAGGAAGGAGAGAGAGAAAAAAATGGTGGTTCAGATAACACATGTGTCGCTATGATGAAAAGTACAAAGAAAGACAAAAACGTGCAAAGAGCAACAGACCAGCGGATAAATTCGTGACACCTCGGGTGTTAAGACGGAATGGACGGAGGATATGAAAGCCGAGGACACAGAGGAGGCGACTCTCTGAGAACAAAGCAGAGGACGAGAGAAGAAACGAAGAATAAATGGAGACATATGAACAACACGGGGTACAGTAGTGAGCAGCCGGGGAGCCCGCTGGACGATAGCTATATGAGACGAGACAGGTTTGTGAGGGAGATGGCCCGGCTGGGGTTAATAGGGCGAGGAAGAGAAAGAGAGAAAGACAGAGAGAACATGGTAGAACGTGAGGTAAAATCGGCGTGGAAAGCGGGCGAGACAAGAGAGAGAGAGAGAGAGAGAGAGAGAGAGAGAGAGAGAGAGAGAGAGAGAGAGAGAGAGAGAGAGAGAAGAGGTGAAAGTTGAAACACCCAAGAATGGAAGACGTGAAATAAGAAAAGGGTGTACCAGACCTGCTGCAGGAGGAGCAGGGGGAGACTTTCACGAAGTGTGAGGACTGTGATGAGCCTCGGCAGCAGAGGTCATGTGAAAGGAAGGCCCTGTAAAGTCCAAGAGGGAAGGGAGGGAGGGAGTAGTAGTAAGAGGAGGAAGAAGAGAAAAGAGAGAGAAATGAAAAGACAGACGAAGAATTACAAGTCCTGCTGCAGGGGTCGCCCCATGACGTTACATAGTACACCAGACAAAGGTGGAGTCGTCGAGCGAACGAACAGAATGGATGGGAGTATCACACACGAACGCATCTGAGGGCAGATGAAAGGGGTGGTTTGGAGATACCGACGCGGGACCCTGTGTGACACACACAACAAGCCAATCAAACAAGCATTTAACTAGGGGCTTTAACAACAGTTCACCTCTTTGCAAACTTTCCACATGATGTTGGCCCAATGATTCTCGGCTAATGACATTCTCTCTCTCTCTCTCTCTCTCTCTCTCTCTCTCTCTCTCTCTCTCTCTCTCTCTCTCATACGGTAAGCACCAGTCCTGTCTCATGACCAGACTTCATCGTACACACAACATTCTCTCTCTCTCTCTCTCTCTCTCTCTCTCTCTCTCTCTCTCTCTCTCTCTCTCTCTCTCTCTCTATCTATCTATCTCTATCTATCTATCTATCTATCTATCTATCTACCTATCTATCTATCTATCTTTCTATCTATCTATTTATCTCATATTTGAGTCCTAGAGACCCGTGGACGAGGGGCGCCACAGATGGACGGGGGCAGCAGTCCGCCGCTCACAAAAGGGAATATGGGATGAACAACATGAGGAGGCAACCCTGCACCTCCCCCGGGGAGTGGTAAGGTCAAGAGCAGCGGGATCATCATCATCCCTGAACAAGTCTGGTGAGTGAGGCTGGGAGGGTGGCTGTTGAAGACAAGAAGATGGTGAGAGGGAGGCTGGCAGGGAGAGAGGGAGAGAGGGTGTGGGAGTTGCTGTGGTAGGAGGAAAGTGGGTGAGGCTTGCATGGGAAGAGGGGCTGGGGGAGTTGCAGTGGTAGGAAGAAGGTGGGTGAGGCTTGCAGGAGGGAGAGAGGCTAGGAGGGTTGGAGTGGTAGGGAGATGAGGGAGGCGGCTCGGAAGAGGAGCTGGGTTGACAGGAAGACGGTTCAGAGCGTTGACGTGCTGGGGGATGTGAACATGGCGTGGAAGACAGAGTTGCGATGGATTGAGTGGAGGGAATCTGCGTAAATAATAATAAATAAAAAGATGAATAAATGAATAGTGGTTTAATGAATTCAAGCAGCCGTTCGGCTAAAAAATACACAGCTGACAGACATTACAGAACTGGGAGGTGATAAAGGTAACTAGTTAACTACACATAAAAAAGCTTAAGGTCAAGCTGGGGCTGTGTATTTCCACGCTTTAATGTAACCCCGTGAGTGAGGTGCATCTGTGTACATATATACACACACACACACACACACTCACAGACATGTACACTCCCCATCTTACGCCAGGTACCTGCCTATTCATCGACCTGCCTCACCAGAGGGGAGGGAGAACAGCTGGGTTGGATGGCCGGAACCCCTGCCGCTGCCCCGTCCGGGTCTCCAACCCTGGCCCTTGAGACTGGCGGAGAGGGGGCACTGTGGTGGAGGGAACACATGGAGGCCCACCACCACCACGAGAGTCTCCCGGGGGGACATGTACTATTCCACACGGCCTCGGGGTCTCCCTCGTGACCCGGTGCGGCGACAACACGATCGAGGGGAAGAAGAGGAGGAGGAGGAGGTATAGGAGGAGGAGGAGGAGGAGGGGAAGGAGGAGGTGGAGGAGGAGGAGGAGGAGGAGGAGGAGGAGGAGGAGGAGGAGGAGGAGGTATAGGAGGAGGAGGAGGAGGAGGAGGAGGAAGGGAAGGGAGAATTCACACAGAGAGGGAGGTGAAAACCAACCCCAAAATCAGGAGAGGAGGGGAAGAATTTTGAGCCTGGAATACTTACAGACAAACATAAACACATAAACACACACACACACACACACACACAAACACACACACACACAAACAAACAAACATAACCGAAACCATATACATACAAAGACTGCCAGATGTTCACCGAGAGAGAGAGAGAGAGAGAGAGAGAGAGAGAGAGAGAGAGAGAGAGAGAGAGAGAGAGAGAGAGAGAGAGAGAGAGAGAGAGAGAGGCAATTCATTTCTCGTCAAAACACAGGCTGTACGTCTTTCGTTTCCTCGCAAGAGAAATCCAAGAAATCCACGTGTTTACAACTTTAAAATAAAGAAATCTATTTTTTTGTTTTGTTTTCAGGGGAGGGGAGATTACTTTCCTCGGAAACCTTTAGTAATTGCCAAAATAATAATAATAATAATAATAATAATAATAATAATAATAATAATAATAATAATAATAATATAATAAAATAATAATAATTAATGATAATAATAATAATAATAATAATACAATAATAATAATCAATATTGATAATAATAATGATAATAATAATAATAATAATAATAATAATAATAATAATAATAATGATAATAATAATAACACTTATGGGTAAATGTGTTGAGCTCCTCACCTACACATTCCATCTCTTCTCCAATGCCATCCCAAGTTCGTGCATCCTCACGTGGCCATTCAGCGGCACAAGCACCACCCTTCGTTTACATCTTCCCTCACGTCTTGTTTACACATCTACCTCCCTCACCACCCCCAGACCCGGGTTATTTACTAGATTTATTTTCTCTTTTTTTTTCGGTGATAATTCTCTTAAAAATGGGAGGGTGCGGAGGAGGGAGGGAGCTGTTCCCCTTTAACCTTGGGAGTTGTGGAGCGAGACCAACACCGCCACACGGTGTGTGTGTGTGTGTTGTGGGCAAGCACAGTAATTTACAAGTGGAGGAAAACGTGCTCCCAGCAGGACGCCAATTTTAAGCTCTCGTTTTCTACGAAGACTTTTATTTCTAATGAACATTCGTTTTCTCTACACTTCCTTGTTTATGATGAACGTTTTTCATTTATTTCTTTCTCTCTTTCAATCCCGTTTAGTTTTATCATGGTTGTTATTGCATGGCTGGCGGTGATGCCCCTTTCTTATGGGCTACAAATTCTTTCCATGATCTATTCTACTTTGCTTCACCGCAAACGAACCTGACGCATCAGTTCATCTTGCGTCTGTCAAGCACTCCATCAAAGATCTTCTGCCGCTGTCACAACGTGACACGAGGCATTACACCGCTAGACATGAAGAAGGTTTCCACTACGGCCTTCATAAAGTACACCAGTAATATGTTATAAAATAAAACTAGTATCATTACATATAGGGGATAGGGGGGAAAGAATACTTCCCACGTATTCCCTGCGTGTCGTAGAAGGCGACTAAAAGGGGAGGGAGCGGGGGGCTGGAAATCCTCCCCTCTCGTTTTTTTTTCAATTTTCCAAAAGAAGGAACAGAGAACGAGGCCAGGTGAGGATATTCCCTCAAAGGCCCAGTCCTCTGTTCTTAACGCTACCTTGCTAATGCGGGAAATAACGAATAGTATGAAAGAAAGAAAAAGAATATATATATATATATATATATATATATATATATATATATATATATATATATATATATACTTTCCCCTTCATTGGCTGCCTCTGTTTGGACTACGTCTGCTATACAGATTGGTATGGACCACTACTGGACCACTCGAGGCTTCCACATCCATCGCCGCCCCCCACGTCCACCTTTCTCTCTCTGGGAGGCCAATTGTACTCTTCCTTCACTCCTTTCCCCTTCTTCTTCTTCTTCTTCTCTGGCTGCCATTGTGAAGGAAAGCTTCCCCAACCCCCTCCCCCACTTCTCTCTCTCTCTCAAGTGTCCATGACACTGCCGCTCCAGCAGGAGGGACTGAAGAAGGACCGAAGTGTTCGATTTTGGTGGCGACGCGTTGGATGAGAGCAAAAAAAAGGGCACTTTTCAACGGACAAAGAAAACACGAAGGTCATTCAATGCCAGACTTTTTACGTCTGTCTTTTCTTCCGGGTGACGGGTACGTCGTCTATCGTTTATCTATCGCTTTGTCTACCGCACTGTCTATTTCCCTCTCTCTCTCTCTCTCTCTCTCTCTCTCTCTCTCTCTCTCTCTCTCTCTCTCTCTCACGTCCTTGCTCCTCTCTTCTCGCCCATCTCTCCTCTCCTCCACGAGCAAACCACGCCTGATACCCCACTCCCTACATGACGACTAGATTCCTGTTCTTTGTGTCCTACGTTGCCGCTACAGCGGCTTTCCCAAAACCAACGGCGCCGTTAACGGAATATACGTACAGGAAGAAATCTCGTTACTTTCAACAACAACCTTATTTTTTTTTTTCTAATTAGCGTTAAGGGCAGGCCACCTCGCTTGGTCCTCGGGCCTGCGTGGTCTGTGTATGTAACTTCCAACAACCTAACTCTGCTGGGATATACAAGAATATATATATATATATATATATATATATATATATATATATATATATATATATATATATATATATATATTGATCCTTCCAGGGTTCATTCGACGGTGACGATGACGCCTTGGGCACGACGGTACGACCCCTGAGCACGACGGTGCGACCCCTGAGCACGACGGTACGACTCCTGAGCACGACGGTACGACCCTTGAGCACGATAGTGGACAATCCCCAGGTATGATAACGTGACATTTCACAACCTGACGACCCTCGAGCACGACGGCGCCTCCCTTGCGGATACAACGCAGTGACTTTTGACCTGACCTTTATCAAAGGGTTAGGTCAAAGGTCAAGGCAATGATACCCATGCGTCGTACCGTCGCGCTCCGGCGGTTCGCGTGACGTGACCCGAACGTGTACAACAGGTGTGGTTCTGGGGTCATTGCCACACGAGATGATGATGACGGTGGTTAGCGTCACGTGGTTCCAGGGGGTAGGGGTAGGGGGGGGAGCAGCACCACCACCGTCACCACTCAGCGTGACGGCTAACGACCGTTCGTTCTTAATGACGTCCAGCCTCGGGTGGCGTGACAACAGGTTTTAGGAGCGATTTGCTTTGTAACACACCCCGTGACATTTACGAGCTGAGTGTGTGTGTGTGTGTGTGTGTGTGTGTGTGTGTGTGTGTGTGTGTGTGTATGAATGTGTGTGTGTGTGTGTGTGTGTGTAAACCCTGTGAATCATCTGTATAAATCTATACAAACACAGGGGTACTT
>NC_092240.1:6067500-6070000 GCF_036320965.1 Panulirus ornatus
CAACCTCCGACTGTTACAGATAACAACCTCCTGACTGTTAGAGATAACAACCTCCGACTGTCAAAGATAACAGCCTCCGACTGTCAGAGATAACAACCTCCGACTGTTACAGATAACAACCTCCGACTGCCAGAGATAACAACCTCCGACTGTCAGAGATAACAACCTCCGACTGTCAGAGATAACAACCTCCGACTGTTAGAGATAACAACCTCCGACTGTCAGAGATAACAACCTCCGACTGTCAGAGATAACAACCTCCGACTGTCAGAGATAACAACCTCCGACAGTTAGAGATAACAACCTCCGACTGTCAGAGATAACAACCTCCGACTGTCAGAGATAACAACCTCCGACTGTCAGAGATGATCAAACAGCCTCCAGCTGTCAACCACCTGCCATGGAAGAGGCTAGTATCACCTGCATAGGACACGTGCCAGCTGGCTTGGCTGTGATCAACACGACGCTCACCCCACCATCCCCCTACCCCCCCTGTACGTGACGGTGTACAGCGTCACTGTGACGGTAAACAGTGGAAATGTGACGGCAAAAAGCGTCACTGTGACAGGATGCAGCATTCAGTGACAGCATACAGTGTCACTGTGACGGCAAACAGCGTGAATGTGACGGGATGCAGCGTCACTGTGACGGCAAACAGCGTCAATGTGACGTCAAACAGCGTCAATGTGACGAGATGCAGTGGATGTACGAGGAAGGCCGCGCATCACCCGCGGTAGGACGCATCAACTCACTGGCCACGGACGAGCCAGACGAGACGCCACCTACTTTCCTCTGCATGAAAACCCGTTTTCTTTCTTGAATCCGTGAAGAATGCTAACAACTGCTCATTAAAACAATAAAAAACCTAGCTAATATATATATATATATATATATATATATATATATATATATATATATATATATATATATATATATATATATATAGTCCCCATCGTCAATACGATTCAACTTTCTGAGGGGGAAAAAGTTAACGTTAACTCTGCCTCCCTCCGCGTCGCCTCCGTGGATGTCACCAAGACCGGGAGGAACAATGTTATGCCTGGTTACCCTCCCGCCTCACCGTCCACCTCTCCCTGAACCCTCCTCCACCTCCTCGCCCACCTCCCTTACTAAGTGTCCATCTCCCTTCCTCCCCGCCCACCTCCTTTACTAAGTGTCCATCTCCCTTCCTCCCCGTCCACCTCCCTTACTACGTGTCGACCTCCCTACCTCCCTACTGACATCCCACCCCTTCGAGTCGACCTCCTTCCGCGTCGACTTCCTTTCCTCCCTGTTGACCTCCCTTCCTGACGATCGAACCTCCAGTCCTCCCCTTACCCTCATTCCCTGCCCACGTGCCTTAACTTCATTTCCCTGGCCCTAACCAGCAGGTATCGGGGCCCCCCTCTCTCACACCGCGTCGGGGACTTCCTCCTCCCCAGCAACATCTTGCTATATTCATCTCCTCTCTCTCTCTCCTCCCAACTTTAGCATTTCCCGCCTCGGTTAGAGTTTCCCCCCATTCAATTTCCGTTCCTCAGGTTGTCTTCCTTGTTTCTTTTAATGTTTCCACGTCTTCTCAACTTCCTCTCTCTCTCTCTCTCTCTCTCTCTCTCTCTCTCTCTCTCTCTCTCTCTCTCTCTCTCTCTCTCTCTCTCTCTCTCCGTGTTTCTCCTCCCCTCCCCCCCAACTCCCGTCTTTTCTTCTAACTATTCCTGCCACACTTCCCCGCGTCTTCTTCTCTGCAACTTAGGTATTCAAGTCTTCGTCATCACCAATCTGCACGGTGCGTAGAGACAGTTCTACAATGGTGGGGTGAGGAGCCCGATCTCATGATCCGTTTTTAATGGTCCTCAGTCTCCAACTGTGGCCCTCTCACTGTGTGTGTGTGTGTGTGTGTGTGTGTGTGTGTGTGTGTGTACAAAGAAGAGTGAAGAAATTGTACAAATACACAAGATTAAGAGAACGGGCAACACGAGAGTAAAACTCCCTCCCCCTAACACAGAAATAGTAAACACAACTACTAATCACACACACACACACACACACACACACACACACACACACACACACACACACACACAACCATGTGCTTCCGTGGTGGAGTGGTATGCCTCGCTAGCCACGATTCACGCACGAGCCCACCCGAGTTCGAACCCTGTGAGTAGCAGTCGGCCCACAGCCAACCAAGGTGTTCAACCTTCTCTCGGCACTGGTCAATCAACCGAGACCTGGCTTATACACAAACAGGATCAAAGACATGGTATATATATACAAGTGACACGGGGCAACACGAATGTAAAACTCCCCAAAACACATGAATATCGGCAACAAACAGTAACCATAAACAACGCAATACAATAGCAAACCATTTTTAACAGCCACACATATTTTTCCCTGTGACGTCCACAACATTAAGAATGTTACCAACATTAGTAGTACAGCTGGCACAGAACGCGGACGCTCAACACCGCCCAGGGCCGCTATAGATAAGGTAAGG
>NC_092240.1:6075000-6120000 GCF_036320965.1 Panulirus ornatus
CCTCCCTCCGCCAGGTGCTGAGCCAAGTCCTGTGGCTATGACACCGTCGGGAACACTGCAGTCTTCATACACAGTGCGTCCTGCTCAACTAGAGTCACTGTAACTAACACAAACCTAACCAAAGACCAGGGGTTCCTAACCCTTGTTGAGGTGACGGTGCACTGTATCTTGCCTGAACACCTTCGAGGCTCACCTCTGGGTGATAGTTCTGTCAATATTTGGATAGTGTGTGTGTGTGTGTGTGTGTGTGTGTGTGTGTGTGTGTGTGTGTGTTTGTGTGTGTGTGTGTGCTCACAGGATACAAACAACAAAATCAGAATACAATAAACAGTCTATAATGGCTGTGAACATATACTGGAAGGCCATACGGGGTTGTGGTCATTCAGACGTGAACGGAGTGTATTGAACCTACGACAACCCCTCCATGACCCACACCCCCAACACTGTGGCACGACGACCCACAGGCTTAATGTTGACCTAATCATAACCCAATCGTGAACATGCAGAGGAGATGCGCGAATCTGCTGCTTTATCTACGCTTAGATGGCAGTGTGAACGCATTCCCTTTACAGGGGGCAGAAAGCAAATAACAAAGGCGTATGAGAAAGAACCAACACAGCGGGCAGAAAATTCCTCCTTTCAGTACATATTTAACTACTTCTCCTGCGTGCAGTGCCAAGGAAATACGGGACTTTGAGATGATGTCAAATACATGGCTATGAGACAAGAGAGTGGACAGGTGAACGTTCAAAGGAAATGATCCAGTAAAGATGAGTTGTAGAAAGGGGTAAAGGAAGGGAGGGAGGGAGGGAGGTAGTAACCTGTGTTTCAGAGGCAATGGAAGTAGCTCCTTTAAGCTCGCCCTACCATGAGGGAGCTGTCCAGCTCCGAACTGAGGCAAGAAGACAAAGTGGAACAAGAAAGAGAAACAATACGCGAGGTTTTTACGTTGGTATGTGACGGGAAGCGGGAGATTGACTGCAGAGAGATGATCCGTCAGCACGGAAGTGAATACAGAGAACGAGCCGAGGGAAGAAGACGAGGCGTAGCTACAGAAAAAGAAATTGAGCAAGTGAGAAAGGCTGGGTTGTCTAAAGGGAAAGAAGAAGTTATGCAAAGCTAATCCATCAGCCAAAGACTTGAACAGCAAGAAATATGTATGCGGATAAAGAGAAGAGGAGATGGTAGCTAGAAACCATGCCTTGAGGTACGCCACTCCTCTATCTAAGAATAAGTTGCAAAATAGCCTATCTGACACCCAACTTATTACATAACCCTGTTTGATCTGTCTGAGTGAGTGGAGGGGCAACGCGGTAGCTTGATCACACACTCAGGTGGTTGGGTAGAACAATTCCTAAACCACCGTAAGGTATACGAAAGGTAAGGTAAGGTCCCAGACCCAACTGTAGGGGCAGAAGACCTCCTTCACCAGTATTAAGTATCCGTAAGGTAACGTAAGATCTCAGATCCAGCTGTTGGGGGGGGAGAAGACCTTCGAAACCATTATAAAGTATCCGTAAGGTAAGGTAAGATGCCAGACCCAGCTATGGGGGTAAAAGACCTCCTATAAACCACCATTAGGTATACGTAAGGGTCCCAGACCCAGCCGCAGGGTAGAAACCTATAACATAAGGTGAGGACACAGACCCAGGTGTTGCGGTAGGTAGAGGACCTCCCTGACCATCGCAAGATATACTTTCTTCCTCTTCTTCTACAGTACTCAACGCTCCACGGGGGAATGTATGGCCCAACCGAACCTATTCTGCTCGAAAAGAGTGAAACCAAATTTCATAAAAACCAAACAATAAATAATACAACAGACGAATCTAAGACTATTCCGAGTGTTTCGGACACTTCTAAGACCATACACTACTACATATAAGGCCCTCGGCTCAGCGAAGATTAGCTTCGCTCGGTACACCGCTACCTCTGTTCGAAATGACAAGACCCCGCAATTACCTCATTACCTAAAGTGGTCAGCTTAAATCTAACCCCGTTGGAGCTTAATTTCACTCGTTAGGGAGAGATTTGGAAAATCTTCTGTCGGAAGATTTACGTACATTTTACGCTAGACTAAACCAGATTATTATATTACACTACAACGCTCCTTGGCCTCAGTTCAAGAACCCTAGTCTATCATCACCCACAAGCATCTATATGAAAACGTACCGAGACAGAAAACTGGTTGAGCAGAGACAACTGAAAAATAAAAAGAAGGTTCCCTAGTTTGTGGTTAAATGAGGTGGCGCTTGTTTACGTCTTATAGCGAACGAGGCTTGGCGTGGTCCCACTGGAGGACGAGACACGGTCAACATTTCCAGTACGAGTGGCGTGGTCCCACTGGAGGACGAGACACGGTCAACATTTCCAGTGCGAGTGGTGTAGTCCCACTGGAGGACGAGACACGGTCAACATTTCCAGTACGAGTGGCGTGGTCCCACTGGAGGACGAGACACGGTCAACATTTCCAGTACGAGAGGCTCGCAACAACAAGTCACCGTGATGATGACAAGCGACAAAGTGCCGCCGCCGCCCCCACAACCAAAATAGAAACTGTTCCCGGCCTGAAATCTATTTCCTCTCCAGAAGCACTTGCTATATATTGCGTCTCGCGTCTCGCGAAACGTTCCCCCTCTGCCGCTGTACAAAAGAAAGAGAGAGAGAGAGAGAGAGAGAGAGAGAGAGAGAGAGAGAGAGAGAGAGAGAGAGAGAGAGAGAGAGAGACTTGAACGAGAATGTAATTTTCCACTTGCCCATACCACGGGCATCGCGAACGTGTGGAAGGTTAATTGAAAACGTTATACCTTCGACAAATCGAAAGACATATATATATATATATATATATATATATATATATATATATATATATATATATATATATAGGAGAGGGTGGCTCATGTTAATATGCCTGGTCACCTATATATGAGCTGGTGTACGGTTTAAACTGCTGGTACGGTCGAGAGGCTGTTCGTATAGGGTCACTGCCCCTGAGGACCTATGACCAACATCAGGGGGAGGGGGGGGTGTTCCTTCCGCCCAGGATGTCCAACTCAGTAGGATTCCTCCTCCTCCTCCTCCTCCTCCTCCTCCTCAGCTATACACATCCTGCAGGACGCCCATCCGTTCACCCACCGAGATCTTACCCCTCCTGGGCGCGCGACGGTCCGACACATTTAAGCGTTATAAAGCCCTTGAGTACTGGCCTGGCCTTTGAACTTGACACTCAAGGGTCAGGTAAGAGTTCACACCGTCGTGCTCAGGGGTTGAGTACCGTCGTGTTCAGGGGTTACGTACCGCCGTGCTCAAGGGTCGTACCGTCGTGTTCAGGGGTTAAGTACCGTCGTGCTCAAGGGTCGTACCGTCGTGTTCAGGGGTTAAGTACCGTCGTGCCTCAAAAGAGGTTTAAGTCTGCATTGTAACGGAATATAAAGCAACCAAGAGAGCGCTTTATCACCTCACAAACTTGCTTCTGTGTTTCTGTGTGTGTGTGTGTGTGTGTGTGTGTGTGTGTGTGTGTGTGTGTGTGTGTGTGTGTGTGTGTGTGTGTGTTTCTGTGTGTGTGTGTGTGTGTGCGTGTTTCTGTGTGTGTGTGTGTGTGTGTGTGTGTGTGTGTGTGTGTGTGTGTGTGTGTGTGTTTCTGTGTGTGTGTGTGTGTGTGCGTGTTTCTGTGTGTGTGTGTGTGTGTGTGTGTGTATATATATATATATATATATATATATATATATATATATATATATATATATATATATATATATATATATATATATATATATATATTCACTAAGACATGACTGTACTGACTCACAGGTTCTAGAACCAGTCAGAACACACACACACACACACACACACACACACACACACACACAGCAGTCACTAGCCAAGCACAAGTGTGGTTCACTAGCACCATCATACATAATGTTATTGTCACGTGTTAACCAAACACCACAGCAAGACTCTCACGTGAAGGTGGAGTAGCTAATTCACAAGGAGAGTTAATCCACCGCATCCAGGGTATTCAAAACACATGTCTAATAACCGTCGTTAGAGGGAACGATATGAAGAATACCTTGATGAATAACATGAAAAATATCCTGATGAATAATATGAAAAATACTTGATGAATAATATGAATACCTTGATGAATAATGATATGAAAGATACCTTGATGAATATGAAAAATACCTTGATGAATAATATGAAAAATACCTTGATGAATAATGATATGAAAGATACCTTGATGAATATGAAAAATATCTTGATGAATAATATGAATACCTTGATGAATAATGATATGAAAGATACCTTGATGAATATGAAAAATATCTTGATGAATATGAAAAAATATCTTGATGAATAATATGAAAAATACCCTGATGAATAATGTTGATCATCTCCCTAAAGCACAGCTCGCTAAGACCTCACAAAAAAAATAAAATATGGAGAAAAATAAGGAGGTTTAAAAGACCACTGGCAAAACTGAGTGAGCCGGGAAACTGTAAACCACGTAACACACACACACACACCAAACGAAATCATACAAAAATTACGCATTAGAAAATCTGTGCTTTAGACTCGCGTTCATTTACCCGCACTGCCAAGTCGATCGCACACACGAGAACGCACACAGGCACGTCCGTACATCTGCCCACAAACGCTCAATACACGGAATGAGCAGAAGCAGGGTGATTTCCCGGGCCATCTGGGGCGAGTCTCATCACAATTTTCCCCGTTCATCTTCGGCCAGCACTTGGCGAAACTGGCCTGAATGGAATATCCCTCTCCTCGCCTCATACAAATTCAGACTCATGAAAAATATATATATGCAAATTATTCATGGACATGTAAATTGCAGTGTCGCAACGAAAGTTAATTTTTTTCTTTTTTTTTTTTTACTTTCTCTCCCCAAACTTTGGTCAGTAGGAATCGTTTTCTTTTATTTATCTCCACTATTTAGTGTACATGACTCTCCCATGACTCTCCAAGTCAATATTTAGATGCCAAACCAAGCAATTCTTCCTTCTCGAAACAATGTACGAGGGGGGTTAGGTAGGGGTAGGTGTCCGATCTTCAGAGAACATCAAATACACCACAAAATGACGGCAGAGAATCTGTCTCGGGCTTACAAGTGACGGTAATGAAGATTCTCGGAATATTATGCAAAAGCGAGTCTTGAAAGATGAGGTGGAGGGAGGGAGGAGGTGTCCTCTCCACGCGGGAGTCGTGTAGTTTGTGAGCAAAGAGGGAACAGTGGGAAGATATGAGAGACAAGTGTTGCTACCCAAAATATTTGCGTGATACGAGAAAAGGAATACTTTCAACTCATACTACATACAAAGCTCAAACCAGTGACTCTTTCAGTACCATAAGCCTAAATAAAACTGATCATATATATATATATATATATATATATATATATATATATATATATATATATATATATATATATATATATATATATATATATATATATATTTTAAACTATTCGCCATTTCCCGCATTAGCGAGGTAGCGTTAAGAACAGAGGACTGGGCCTTTAGGAAATATCCTCACCTGGCCCCCTTCTCTGTTCCTTCTTTTGAAAAAAAAATATATATATATATATATATATATATATATATATATATATATATATATATATATATATATATATATATATATATATTATCCCTGGGGATAGGGGATTAAGAGTACTTCCCACGTATTCCCTGCGTGTCGTAGAAGGCGACTAAAAGGGGAGGGAGCGGGGGGCTGGAAATTCTCCCCTCTCGTTTTTTTTTTTTAATTTTCCAAAAGAAGGAACAGAGAATTGGGCCAGGTGAGGGTATTCCCTCCAAGGCCCAGTCCTCTGTTCTTAACGCTACCTCGCTAATGCGGGAAATGGCGAATAGTTTGAAAGAAAAAGATATATATATATATATATATATATATATATATATATATATATATATATATATATATATATATATATATATATATACACGACATCCAAGAAGTGACATAAACAGCGCGGGAGAGGTGCGAGTCTCTCTATTCAGGGAGCTAACACTGATCGACCCCCCACCCCTCGACCGCCTGCCTGCACCTTGACACGGCCATCCACACCTCCCTCACTGAGGGAGGCGCTGACGATAGCGAGGGGCATCACCACACTCCAACACACGCGCCACGACCAAATGCTGGAGTGCCTGATCCTCTCCCGCAGTCTGTACACTGGAGTACTGCTCTCCCCGTGCATTGGAGTGACGGGTGTGGAAGCAGACACTGTTGCATTTGATAAAGGAAAAAATTATGGGAAAACCCTTAAGATAAGGCAAGATACCACATTTCCTTATCATCATTATCACAGTGGCAATTTATCAATATTATCATTACAATAATGATAATAATAATAATAATAATAATATAATAATAATAATAATAATAATTTTTTTTTTTCATACTATTCGCCATTTCCCGCGATAGCGAGGTAGCGTTAAGAACAGAGGACTGGGTTTTTGAGGGAATACCCTCACCTGGCCCCCTTCTCTGTTCCTTCTTTTGGAAAATTAATTAATTAATTAATTGATTAATTACTATTATTATTATTATTATCATTATCATTATCATTATGATTATCATTATCATCCTTAACGTTATTTCCATTATTATTATTACAGAGTACACGTATAAGATTATTGGTTTTCTCGTAACAAAGCGACCTAAGCGATCATTACCGTAGTTCAATCTTACGTTCCATGTTGTGGTTGTAGGTAAAGTGACGCCAAGCCTCCTACAACCCCTTCCTTTCTTTTCCTTACCCATCTCTTGACAACCGCACTCCCGAGAACCCTCCAAAATTCTCTCAGCTCCCAAGAACCCCCTCAAAGAGCCACTTCCCAAATGCATCACCTCCGACAACCAACCCGTCCCCCCCCGTCTCCCCCCCACACCCCCAATCCCTCCTCTGAGTCAACAAACGAGGGACAAAACTCATGTCTTTACCTCCAGTCCTGATACAGCCATTCAACACGTCGGTGGGGGACACCAGGCAGTAAAACAAGATACAGGAACCAAATACAGCGGTCTTGCAGATCAAAGACACATTACAATGATACAGTTACCCCCGTATATTCCCACCAAAAAGGCTTCCCCGCATCCCAGTTGTGGGGCGCATCAGTAAAATAAAAAGACGGGCCATGGGGTTCAAACCATTTCAGGCAACAACATCAGGGTGTTTCTATACTCTGTATCTTTAGGAAAAGGAACTACGTCGCTTCTGCTTAACCAAGGCAACCACGACGCTCTCAGGGGGGTCGAGAGGTGCCAGGAAAGCTGATAAAAACCGCCAGTGACAGAAGGTGGGTTTTTTTTCTTACCGTGATTTGTTGTGGGGCTTTAAGCAAGACCCACCAGGATGCTGGTGTGGGTGGGGAAGAGGTATTGGTGGGGGTGATGCTGTATTGGTGGGGGTGGTGCTGTATTGGTGGGGGTGATGCTGTATTGGTGGAGGTGATGCTGTATTGGTGGGGGTGGTGCTGTACTGGTGGAGGTGGTGCTGTATTGGTGGGGGTGGTGCTGTATTGGTGGGGGGTGGTGCTGTATTGGTGGGGGTGGTGCTGTATTGGTGGGGGTGGTGCTGTATTGGTGGGAGTGGTGCTGTATTGGTGGGGGGTGGTGCTGTATTGGTGGGGGGTGATGCTGTATCGGTGATGATTGTGGGGTACTGGTGAGGCTGGTGGTGTACTGGTGTATTGGTGAGGTTTGTGTGGTGGTGGTGGTGGTGTTATCAGCACTATGGTTGATGGGAGGGAGAGCGAGACGGTGTGGTTGACAGTGGCAGGTGAGGGTGTGGTTGACGGTGGCAGGTGAGGGTGTAGTTGACGGTGGCAGGTGAGCGTGTGGTTGCTGGGGTTACCGCTTGTGTGTGTGTGTGTGTGTGTGTGTGTGTGTGTGTGTGTGTGTGGAGTTTGGACCAACTAGCCGTTTTTCTGCTGCGGTAACTCCTCCCCGAAGTTACTATGAGGGGTAATTCAACTTTGTAATTATCAACTGGAGTTATTAACTGCGTGGTGGTCAGTGACGCACTCTTCCGCCACGAGACAGTTATGATGTCCAGCGTGTATGTATGTACGTACACCCGTAGCTGACGGAGCTGTGGAATGGGTGGGAGGGAATGAGGTCATGTGAGGAGGTGGAGGTGGCGGCGGCGAGGCGTCGGGAAGTGCGATAAAAAGGCATGAGCGACGGAACTAAAGGCGCAGACTCATGGCAACGGTGGGTGGTGTTAAAAAAACAAAGACAGATGGCAGCAGTGTACCGTACCAGCAGCAGCACATAATGATGGTGGATATGTTAGGATGAAGTTATCAGTCTTCCTACAGTTGGTGGATCATCGAAGACTTCCAGGGAGGCGACTATCCAGTTCCATCTTCCAGGAAGGCGACTATCTAGAACCATCTTCCAGGAAGGCGACTATCCAGTTCCATCTTCCAGGAAGGCGACTATCTAGATCCATCTTCCAGGGAGGCGACTATCCAGTTCCATCTTCCAGGAAGGCGACTATCAGTACATCTTCCAGGAAGGTGATTATCCATTTCCTTCTTCCAGGGAGGCGACTATCCAGTTCCATTTTCCAGGGAGGCGACTATCCAGTTCTTCCTTCAACGAAAGTGACTATCCAGTTACTTCTTTAAAGGAGACGGCTATCCATTTCCTTCTTCCAAGGAGGAAACTATTTAGCTGCATCGTCCAGGTAAGCAACTATCCAGCCTCCTCTTCCACAGAGGCGACTATCCAGTTTCTCCTTCCCTGACCCACGGAAAAACGAGGGCCTTTTCCCCGGAGCCGGGCCTCTGCCTCCTCTGGGAGTTAATGGCGGGCGATATATTCCAGGCGCATTACGGCGTTGCACAGGGCTGGACTGGAACCATCACGGCACCTGGAAATGCGAGGTGCCGGGTTTCCGAGCCAGGGAATCGCTTACGGCGAGCGTGTCACGACCAGCGAAGGCCCCAGACAGATGACCCAGTTTCACGGGGAAGCTGTACTGCGTTGTGAGGGAGGAGGGAGGAAGAGAAAGGAGGAATGGAGACACAAATGGAAAAAGAGAGAAAATATGTTAGAGAAAGAATACGGGAGAGGAAAGGAGGGAAAAGACACAGAAAGACAGAGTAGCTACCTCCGGGGTATATCTGGAGCGAGATCTTGCCATGAGAGACTGTGTACTTACTGCATGATACATGTGGAAAGGTATCGGGAACACCTGGATATTTCGGTGGTAGCAATACTAGCGCGACATAAATACGTCCACCACTAGAAGACATCTTCACAGCAGTATTATGGTGACGACGATTCTAAACCTGCACGGCCGATAAGGTATGATGTGGAAAGTTGTTGTGACGTTTAAAGGAGTACCAGTCCGCATCACAGGAGTACATAGGATCACTAATTCAGGGTTCACTGACGACAGAGAAGGAAGAAACATGGTATGAGAGAGAAATGAACCTTGGGGAACACCAAGAGAAGGAAGGAAGAGATTAGGAGAAAGAAGAGAATCATGGGGAACATCAAGAAAAGCAAGGAAGAGGTTAAGAGGAAGAACAGAACCTTGAAGAACACTGGGAAGGAAGAGAGAACAGAAGGTTCGAGAAGGCCAAGATAATGAAAGAAAACACAGGTGAAGGAAGAGAACCTTGAAGAACAAGAACAAGAGAAAGAAGAAAGAAGTTAGAAAGAACAGGAATACCAGAGGAAGGAAGGAAGGAAGAGGCGAGAAGCAAGAACCTTAAAAACCAAAAGATGGAAGAAAAAGATTAGGGGAGAAAACAGAACCTTGAGGAACACCTGGCGAACGAAGAAGAGAGGTTAGCGGAGAGATGAAAACCTTGAGGGCCAGCGGTGGTAGGGAGGAAGGAGACGCCGATCCTTCACCATCCACAATCATGGACCGACGGGGAAAAAAAAGAACTGAAAATGAATTTACTGAGGAGGGAGGTGGAGGGGAGAGGAGACATAAGATAAAAATCTAGAAATCGGATACATAGTACACTTTATGAATAAAGGTTCAGAAACATCAAGTGCTATGGATTAAGACTCGGAAAAAAAATCCCTTGTGGCGAGGATCAAATTATCAATAAAAGTTCGTAATACTTTAACATTAAAAAGGTACCGAAAGCCGTGTGTGGCACAGACGAAGAGTAGAAACAGACCCAAAAAGACAAGGATGGACAACACATCGTTTCGGCCTTCATGTAGACAGATACGAAGTCTGATATGGACGGGGGAAGACACACAGGCAGAACAACAGGCGTACAGAAGCCGGGCGGTGCGGGTCGTAAAACTGGTTGCGTGAGACACTGCAGATAAGACGAGGCCTGTGCTAATTACCTGGTAATTGAAAGGTCGGTGGCGGTAAGGAATGGGTTAGGGTGAAGAGGGTGGGGAGATGTGTGTGCGTGTGTGTGTCTGGGGGGGGGTCTCTTAAATCAAAACCTTTGTGGACTCGTTCACCTCTTGAGCACGACAGTCTGCGGCCTTTGAACGCGACGACGCGACACCCCCTTGGAGGGGTTGCTGTGTGTTTTGGCATGGGTCTCCGACTTGACCTTCGAATGGTTAGGTCGAAGGCACGGGCCGTCCTAGCCGGGAGTCGTACCTTCGTTCTCAAGGACATCACCGACCTTGTCCACTGGGTATGTATATATATTCTAAAGTGGGGCTCTAAGGATCTAAATGAGAGTATATAAGTACCTCACGGAGAGCTTATGGAGAGCCGTGCAACACCATGTCAGAGAAGCGCCCCAGTTTTCTCCGAGGGCACTACAACACATCTAGTTATCTTCCTCATCTTTCCCTCTGTCTCCCGCCTTAAGCTCTTTCACGCCTCGCTATCACCGCGCGGGTGGAACTACCACTTTAAGATGAACTGAAGTTCACACCAACGCGCACACTTCACGGTACGTGTCCCCTGGCTGCACCGGTGGAAGGGTGGGGGTCACACCTCGCCTGAACCTCACTCTCAGTAGACAAGACACTAAAGTGTGGCTCTGGGTTGTATTTGTTCCACTCGCGCACTTTGAAGGTGCGTAAATTTAATCCTGCAGTGTCACAATGGGGCTGGGTTCGTTCGGTGTATCTTCCTTTTTTTTTTTTTTCTTTTTATTATCATTGGCTC
The DNA here is from genome assembly GCF_036320965.1 of Panulirus ornatus. Lineage (NCBI taxonomy): Eukaryota > Metazoa > Arthropoda > Malacostraca > Decapoda > Palinuridae > Panulirus > Panulirus ornatus. The sequence continues at coordinate 6,086,153 of NC_092240.1, forward strand.
GTCGCCGAGGTATGCCCAACACGCCTTCTTCCGGATCTGTGTACCATGAGGGGCTATGCTGCAGTTCACTTACTTCCCGGGTGTCGACTGAATAAGATTTCCTCGTCAGGAGTTCGGGTGGTGGGGGGGCGGGCAAGAAACGAGCATGAACGTCTGCTGGTACTTAGTTGGGTAATACATTATAAGCCATCAAGCCCCGCTTGCGACGGGCGCGTATATATTACTTCACGAGAGGAACTGCAAAGGTAATTATGATTATCGGAAGGCAATCTTGACAGCTCCACAAGGCTCACGACACCAACGGTGCGACCCAAATACAACACAGAATCTTTTGCAATCTTCGCCAGTTCTCCGATGTGAGATGTACAGAAGAGATGAGCGGTGAACGTAGGATTTAGGGCGTAAATGTGACGCTTTGCCCTTAGCTACAGAGATGGATCGGCATAGTGAGTACGAAGGTACAATCTCTTGAGCACGACGGCAAGGCACTTGAGCACGACCCTTGTGCAAGACGGTACGACCTTTATGCACGACATTACCACCCTTGTGCACCACGGTACGACCCTTGAGCACGACGACACGACACGAGCACGACGGTACGACCCTTGAGCACGACGGAACGACCCTTGAGCACGACGGAACGACCCTTGAGCACGACGGCACGACCCTTGAGCACGGGGACACGACCCTTGAGCACGACGGTACGACCCTTGAGAAAGTTATAGCCTGGCCTTTGGGCCTTGCTCTAAATGGTCAGTTCGGAGGCCACAGATCCCTCATAACCAAGGGTTAGGATCGTCGTGCTCTAGGGTCGTACAGTCGTGCCCGAGGGTTGTATCGTCGTACCCAGGTCTTACAGTCTTGCTCGAGGGGTCGTACCGTCGTGCTCAAGGGGCCAGCACCACCAGGGAACACCTGAGAGGACAGGTGGCACTCAAAGTGACACTTCCTTCGAGGGCAGTTTTCGCTGACGGAGGAGCCACTCTGTCCGATGGTAAATCACCTCTCCCTCCTCTCCCTCCTCACTCACTCCACCCTCTCCGAACCACCCTGCCACACGCGTTCCCGTCTGCCACGCAAAAGGTCCTGGGTTCGAATCCCGGCTCTTAAGAGTGCATTACGTGTTCTATGGACGTGCACGTTCATATGCACTACATTCGTGTCCATATACGTTCGCGTTTGTACAGTAAGGTTAGACGGGAGGCACTTCTTCGCCTATGGAAGAACCAACTGGACATGAGCCATGAATAATTCATTGAATAATTCTTCAAACGAACTTTTCAAACATTTCGTCTCGGGTGTGCCTTGTCAAGACTTGAGTGAATGGAAATGCAGCAATAATTTCCTCAGATCCCCAGCAGATCAGGGGGGAAGAAAACGTGGTGTGTTTGAGAACCATTCCTGCTTGACATGCAGCGTGTGTGAAGAGAGGGCGGTGACCACCAACCACGAAGGTGGATGGCCCACGCATTACCTGAAGCAGCTCCACTGAGCAAGGCACCAGAAGACTGAGGAAGGAAGGAAGGAGGAGATGTGTGCCAGCGAGGAAGGAGTCTAAGTGTGCGTGGCACCTTAATATATTGTGTCAATAAAGTGTTGCAAGGATGAGATTGTAGGCTGGTGGCACCTTAATTTGCTGTAATGTGAAATACTTTTTTTAACTCTATTAACGGCGGGTTTCATAATTATGACCATTCAAACTGTGTGAAGAACACACACACAAAAAGGACACGAGATGAAAGAAACGGATGAAGATAAATATGTACACACACACACACACACACACACACACACACACACACACACACACACAATAAAGACTGGGAAAAGACAGGCTTGGAGAGAGAGAGAGAGAGAGAGAGAGAGAGAGAGAGAGAGAGAGAGAGAGAGAGAGAGAGAGAGAGAGAGAGAGAGAGAGAGAGAGGGGAAAGGGAGGAATGAGAGGCTATACCCCTTGCAACAAAGCTTCCCTCTTGCGCTCCGTATGCATACAGACAGACAGTTTCACATCACTATTATCATTATTCCTTCTTCGGGACCCGTCTTCCAGAGAGCAGCCCTCCACACTCCTCACGTCCTGGACACTGACCACTCCCAGGAGAGAGGCTTCCGTCGGCCCAGTCCCGTGGTCGTGCTGTCATCCCTGCAGGATGGAGGTAATGCACGTGGGTTCACCTCCCGTGCACTGCCCTCGACGAACTCTTCCAGCAGCCACTGGACGCCACGCCACGATCACCTCCTACAAGGGCGAGGGTGCTGGTCCTCTCGACTGTCTCCTTGCTATACCTAGCGTACGACCACACGCTTGTTAACTCCTCTTTCAACTACAGTGGTAATGTTTACTACCACTACTGCTACTACTACTACTACTACTAGTACTACTACTACAACCAATGCTGCTACTACTACTATTACTACTACTACTACTATTACTACTACTACTACTACTACTACTAATATCACTAATACTACTACTACTACGACTACAACTGCTGATACTACTACTACTACTGCTACTACTATTACTGCTACTACTACTAACACCACCACTCCTACCACTATGATCATTGTCTGGTAACTAAACACCACTCTAAAGCTGCAGCCCAGCTATCACAACCAGTTATGAACAGTTTACGAGCCGAGCCGCTCCTCCACGTTTTCTTCCAGAGTTTCGTAATGCTGAATGTTTCTAACATCGCGTCACACAGTCAACATCACCTGCACAGCTAACATCACCCCCACACACCTAACCCCCCCCCCCTAACAACACCTAACATCCCCCCACCCCAAACACACCACTTACAACCCACAACTTTCCGAATAACATTCCCTAAAAAGTAACAACAAATACATTAATAAACCGTGGTGACTTCTAGCACCACAAAGTCAATGGTTTAAAAGGCTTCCTTCCCTTCCCTTGCCTCCCTTCCCTCTCTCCCTCCGTAACCCTGCTGGCCAACCCTCCGCCCTGCCCAGGGTAAGGCAACACAATGACGTAGCCTCTTACATCACCGCTAAGCTTGTCCCTCGCCCCCGACACCGCCGCTCGGAAAGGTGTGTGTGTGTGTGTGTGTGTGTGTGTGTGTGTGTGTGTGTAGCGCGCGCGCGCGCGCGATCGCCCGCTCAGGTGAGTTGAGGGAGAGTGAGTATAAGGGTGCAGCAAGCGAGGGTTAGGGAGAGGCTGCCATGAAAGAGAGAGAGAGAGAGAGAGAGAGAGAGAGAGAGAGAGAGAGAGAGAGAGAGAGAGAGAGAGAGAGAGAGAGAGAGAGAGAGAGAGAGGGGGGGTGGAGGCTCGGTGTCTGCTTCATTATGAATACTGAAATGAAAAGCAAAATTTTTCCGTTCGAATTTAAAAGATTCTTTGAGCATAAATGCATTCATTACGCTCTAAAGCATCATCCTAACTTACCATCTAATTAGTATATATATATATATATATATATATATATATATATATATATATATATATATATATATATATATATATATACATATATATATATATATATATAGGTTCCTATGAGTCCATGGGGAAAATGAAACACGATAAGTTCCCAAGTGCACTTTCGTGTAATAATCACATCATCGGAGGGGACACAAAAAAGAAATATGAGTCAGTTGATATGCAACGAAGAGACGTAGCTTCGGATATAGCACGTCAGACGAGACTTTCTGGTTACAAATCGACAGTTCTTGTGCGGCCGGATACACAAGGTCGCTGAGGAAGACGACTGTCATCCACACACATGAATTAATCCAGAAATACTTGACAACGTGTTGAAGCTCAGCGCGACCCTGGAGAATCATTAACAACATGACGTACGATCACGTGGGGCGAGATGATGTGTGTGTGTGTGTGTGTGTGTGGTTATTTAACAGTTCAAGACGAGCAGTTTACAGACGAATCTCTCGCCAAGGATCGTTAAGACCGGCGCTCGCGTTTCCGATTTACATATTGCTATCAATGTGATTCTCGGAGTTAACGTAAGAAGCTGTCGTAATGTAACACCGAATGCTCCAGCAGTGTACAAGGGGGAGAGAGAGAGAGAGAGAGAGAGAGAGAGAGAGAGAGAGAGAGAGAGAGAGAGAGAGAGAGAGAGAGAGAGAGGGGAGGGGATATGAAGGTATGGACCTGTTTGTGTTGGTGGGGGTCATCCTTGGATGCACTCCACCCGACCCCCCAACCTCCCCACCTAAGGCGGAGGTGGGGGAAAAAAAGGAGTGTGCGGGTGGGGAGGTTGGGGAGGAAGGAAGAGGGTGTACCTCGGCCAGCACGGCATTGCGCCTGCTGCCAGTGTACAACAGTGTAAATATATATGTAAAAACACCATCATCACCACAACATGCCCATCACCATCTCCACCACAACACCACCATCACCACCTTCACCACAACGAAACCATCACTCTCTCTCTACCACAACACCACCATCACCATCTCCACCACAACACTACCATCACCACAACACAGCCATCACCACCTCCACCACAACACAACCATCACCATCTTCACCACAACCCATCGCAAGAGGTTCATCATCACCCTCGATCGCACACACAGCAGCGTTCTCACCATGATCACCATCCTTCACTCTCCTCACCAGCCTTCATCACTATACAACCCCGCGTCATCACACGCACACACACACAAGCTGGAGGGAGCACGTCAAGCACTTATAATCCTGTGCAGCTGTCACCTCCACGTTCTCCGCACACTCTGCGCCTCAACCCGACGACATCCACACGACTGCCTTCCCCACACTCACCTACGCCTCCCCCACCTGCTGCTCTTCCTCCCCGTCTACCACCACCACCACCACAACAACAACGACCACTCAGTCGTACACAGGGGCACTGCAAGATCATCCTGCGCCCCTCCTCAAACACCACCACCTGATATGACGAGAGGCGCTGGGCACACAATGCCCTTCCGACTCCCTCCGACCATCGCCAGCTCGTCCTCACCCGAGGCTTCGGCAAGAAGCTACAGCACCCATCCCGCCTCCGACCACCAAGAGATCCCTCGTCCCCGAGTGGCAGGCAGTCCTGCACCACAACCACCTCGAAGACCATCCGACCTCGTGCACATACCTTCCGCAACAACAACAATAACAACCCCATCCCGGCCACTGTGCCCATTACCAGTAGACTGACCACCACACCAAAGCTTGTGTACAAACTGGCAGTTTAAATCCCCTCCTCCCTTCCCCCCCACATACTTACAATCTTACCGTCTATTATACTTTGTATGTTCTCTCACCCTCAAAAACTTTTTTGGTCGCAACAAATTTCATAAGGCATTAATGACCATAATTATCAGCATCAATTACCATCATCATCATACCTCATCACCAACGTTATCAATTTTCATTATTACTATCATCAAAGTCACCACCCTCCCCCCACCACCCCTACCATCATCATCTCCTCACACACCAGCTCCTCACACCATCTGGAGGCTGCAGCCAAGCCAGGCCAGCCCAGTCCTCTCGCTGGTGCGGGCGGGCGGGTAACTTCCCAGTGCATTCTACTGCCCTGAATCACTAACCCGACCAGCGCTGGAAAGCCAGGCTCACGCACGCCGCCACCTTGGACCACCACTATGAGGAGCGGACGGAGAGGCCATGTTCGCCCCGGTGAAACACCAACACCTGGCGACCGACACCGTCGCCACTATGGACGGTGGACATAGGGCTCGTACTACCCTGGCGGCGGGGAGGTGTTCTGTAAAGTCGTGTGCATCTCGCGCGGACACACAATGCGCGCATCTCCTTTAAAACCTGGTGGGCGGTCGGCGGCGTGTGAAGGTTAGTGGGAGACTCAATATTGCTTTAAGCCTCTCTCCTCCTCCTCCTCCTCCTCCTCCTTCCCCTCCTCCTCGTTGTCCTCGTCGTCGTCCGGTGAAAGAGACGGGTCATCGATCTCCACCCGAAATACAACCTACCGCCCTCCTCCCCCTCACTCACTGGACGGCCTCCTCTATCACTGGAATTTCGTTAAAGATCGGCGACTTTTACGTTCTGTAAGGAACACGTTCTTAGTCCTATCCGCAACCTGAGGCATCGTAGTGTTCCTTTAAAGACGAAGTGGAGAGAGAGAGAGAGAGAGAGAGAGAGAGAGAGAGAGAGAGAGAGAGAGAGAGAGAGAGAGAGAGAGAGAGAGAGAGAGATAACTGATGACCCAGTTCGCTTTCCTAGTTTGTTTGTTTGTTCCAGAAAAGATTCCTTGACCTGACTCTCTCATTTCATGTTGGCCTCCCCGCTCCCTACCTACCCAGCCACCCCCGCACAACTCTCTGCAACCCAGTCTCCGCTCCGGCCCACCCACCCACCCGACGTTTGCCAACCAGACAGCGCCCCCCAACCCCCCCTTCCCTCCCTCACCAAACCCGGCGCTGGGCAAGAGCCAAGGGCTTCCACACACACACACACACACACACACACACACACACACACAAACACACACCCTCCCCGGGGTCCTGCGCGCCCAGCCCTCACCACTAAACTGGGCGGCCAGCTTGTCACAGATGGCAGAGATCCAACTAACCAGCCCCGTACAGCCACCATCGTAGGGGTCTGGAGCGATGGTGGTTGGAGGGGGTGTCACAGGTCGGGGGGGGGTCTTCCTGTGACCTTGACGATGGTTTCCACAGGAGGGGGGGAAGGAGAGTCGAACCCGCCGCTTCACTAGTCCCTCACTTTTGTAATGTCCCGCGTGGTGACGACCCCCAATTAGTGGGGACGACCCGCTATCATCACTATCATCTGCGTGACTCATCAATGACTCGTCCACAGTCCACCCCCCCACACCACACGTCTTAACGACCGCAGCGACTCATTTCACGCGCCTACTTTAGTCACAAGCACACGTACTGACACTCACCGTACACATCACCACACCAACACCACCACCTACGCGCAGCGACCCGACGCTTCTCTGCGAAAGGATGGCACGGGGAGAACTATTCGTCACAACCCAGCCACAACCCGCCGGAACACATCGTCCGGACGGAGGTCAGTCAGGGTGATCTGGTGCAGCAAGAGAGGGGGGGGGAACATACACTCTCTGCCACATTGCCATCACACAGGTTAAGGTTAGTGACAAAAAGTTTTTTGAACTACAAAATGCCCTGAACTATTACCTGCAATGTTTGGTATTTTCTCAGAAAAATAGATAATTCTTTAAACCCATATCATGAGCATTTTTCATGCTAAATCTAAATATGTTATGAAAATATCGCTATCGTGTCGTCTCCTCCTGGTTGTCTGTCCTTCCACAAGACTTTACACCCTGCTCTTACGCTACTCTACCTTCACTGTGTTAGAAAACCAACGGTAGCTGTTACATATGCGGTGAGTCTGCTTTCTTCTTTTCTTTCTTTTTCAATCCAGGCTGTGCGTACGTCACAAACTCTCACCCGCAGAATCTAATATATACGTACACAATGGTGTGGGGGAATACCTCATTATCAATCGTTATCATTATCATAATATCCAATATTCTTATTATCATTCACTACCAGTATAACAATAATAACTATCGCCATCATTATCAGCTCCTTCCACGCCGGCTTCAATTACTTCTGGGGGGGGGGGGGGGGGGTTCATCCTTATCTTCGTCAAATTACATCTTCACTACACTCATTTTCACAGGCACATCGTCACTACACCTTCACCACATGGTTATCCTCACCATACCCTCATCTTCATTGCACCCTCATCATCACTACTACACCCTCATCTTCCATACAAACTCATTTTCATTACACTCTTACCTTCACTGCACCATTACCTTCAGAGGAATTTCATCTCCATTCGCCCATTATCTTCCGTAAAACCTTATCTTCATCACATCCTATCTTCACTATGCTACGAGGTTCAAGGCCGGCCTCCGGCTATCCTTGAACCTAGCCGCCCTCCGGGTGGCTATCCTTGAACCTAGCCTGGATCGTTCTGGATCTCAATATATTCTTCTTCACCACACCCTCATCTTCACTTCTGTGGTCACCATCGTCAGTACTTACATCCTCGACACCGGTGATCTCTGACCCAAGCAAGCATCATGATTATGGACAAGGGGTAAATTTTGCAGAGATACTCATACACACACACACACACACACACACCCACACACACACACACACACACGGACACTAAACACCGTTATTGATATGTAAAATAGTACTATCATTATCATTATTATTAGTATCATTATCATTGTTACTGATATCAATTAATCAAAAACCATTTCGGCCGGGCTCGGATCCACTATAACTGGAATTGTTAGGGGAATGATTCGATGTTTTGTGTGTGTGTGTGTGTGTGTGTGTGTGTGTGTGTGTGTGTGTGTGTGTGTGTGTGTATGTGAGAGAGAGAGAGAGAGAGAGAGAGAGAGAGAGAGAGAGAGAGAGAGAGAGAGAGAGAGAGAGAGAGAGAGAGAGAGAGAACAACTCCGCAGGCATCTCTTTCCCCGGATGATGTCAAGACACACATATGTGAGAGCGAAGCTCAAGGACCCGATCCACTGCCATGAGATGTTACATCGAGGTTGGGTTATACTTGTAGTTTACTACCTTGAATACCTGCGGTCTTATAACTACCTCAAACACCTGCGGTTTTATAACTACCTCAAACACCTGCGGTCTTATAACTACCTCAAACATCTGCGGTTTTATAACTACCTCAAACACCTGCGGTCTTATAACTACCTCAAACACCTGCGGTTTTATGACTACCTCAAACACCTGCGGTCTTATAACTACCTCAAACACCTGCGGTTTTATAACTACCTCAAATACCTGCGGTCTTATAACTACCTCAAACACCTGCGGTTTTATAACTACCTCAAACACCTGCGGTTTTATAACTACCTCAAACACCTGCGGTTTTATAACTACCTCAAACACCTGCGGTCTTATAACTACCTCAAACACCTGCGGTCTTATAACTACCTCAAACACCTGCGGTCTTATAACTACCTCAAACACCTGCGGTTTTATAACTACCTCAAACACCTGCGGTCTTATAACTACCTCAAACACCTGCGGTCTTATAACTACCTCAAACACCTGCGGTTTTATAACTACCTCAAACACCTGCGGTTTTATAACTACCTCAAACACCTGCGGTCTTATAACTACCTCAAACACCTGCGGTCTTATAACTACCTCAAACACCTGCGGTTTTATAACTACCTCAAACACCTGCGGTTTTATAACTACCTCAAACACCTGCGGTCTTATAACTACCTCAAACACCTGCGGTCTTATAACTACCTCAAACACCTGCGGTCTTATAACTACCTCAAACACCTGCGGTTTTATAACTACCTCAAACACCTGCGGTCTTATAACTACCTCAAACATCTGCGGTCTTATAACTACCTCAAACACCTGCGGTTTTATAACTACCTCAAACACCTGCGGTTTTATAACTACCTCAAACACCTGCGGTTTTATAACTACCTCAAACACCTGCGGTCTTATAACTACCTCAAACATCTGCGGTTTTATAACTACCTCAAACACCTGCGGTTTTATAACTACCTCAAACACCTGCGGTTTTATAACTACCTCAAACATCTGCGGTCTTATAACTATCTCAAACACCTGCGGTCTTATAACTACCTCAAACACCCGCGGCTTATAACTACCTCAAATACCCGCGGTTTTATAACTACCTCAAATACCCGCGGTTTTATGACTACCTCGGTTAACTACCTCAAATACCCGCGGTTTAACTACCTCAAATACCCGCGGCTTTATAACTATCTTAAATACCCGCGGTTTAACTACCTCAAATACCTGCGGCTTTATAACTACCTCATATACCCGCGGTTTATCTGCAGCGAATACCTGCGGTTTATCTGCCTCGAATACCTGCGGTTTCACTACCTCAAATACCCGCGGTTCTAACTACCAAGAGTACGGCAGTGTGTACACGCTGGGATCCCTGATGACCACGTTAAATACCCAAGGCCTTTCAGCTGACCTTTAACGGTCCTCACAGATGAAAACGTCCAACTGACCAATCACTGGTGCCCAAGCGTCGTCCCGCCGTGCCCAGGGGGGGAGTGGATGGGTTAAGCCCTTCCTGCACAACGTCTCTAACCACCATTTCACAAAACCAATTTTGTAAATCATGTCTTCTGGTTATCAACACTTTTTTTTTCTTTTTTTTTTTGTCCTTAACCTGTTCAACTACTCAGTTTGCAGGTATTGCACTCCGGCAGAAGAGAGAGAGAGAGAGAGAGAGAGAGAGAGAGAGAGAGAGAGAGAGAGAGAGAGAGAGAGAGAGAGAGAGAGAGAGAGAGAGAGAGAGAATTAGAGCATCGCCCACAATGGTCTATATTTAGGGTCTAACCAGTAATGCAACTCTACATCCACCCCCCCCACCTCATTCCCCCCACCACAACTCCCCCAACCCCGCCTACACCCCCAGCCCTCTCCTCCTCCTCCTCCTCCTCCTCCTCCTATGCAGCCAGATGCTGAACGTCGCGCTTATATTTCTGGCATATATATTTTCCCACTACCTTCTCCTCACTGTTGTCTGACGTCACGTCAGTTAGTAGCCCGTCCTCCCAGTCCACCTCATTGATCAACCCTGAGCACCGAGGAATAGAGCAAGGAATAGAGTGAATTGGAACGATGTGGTATACCGGGGTCGACGTGCTGTCAATGGATTGAAGCAGGGCATGTGAAGCATCTGGGGTAAACCATGGAATGTTTAGTGGGGCCTGGATGTGGGAAGGGAGCTGTGGTTTTAGTGCATTACACATGATAGCTAGAGACTGGGTGTGGACGAATGTGGCCTTTGTTATCCTTTCCTAACGATACCTTGGGTGCACGCGGGGGGAGAGGGGTGTCATTTCATGTGTAGCGGTGTGGCGACGAGAATGGATGAAGGCAGCATGTACGAATATGTGCATGTGTATATATGCATATGTCAGTGCAAGTAAATGTATGTATACGATGAAATGTATAGGTATGTATATGTGTGTGTGTGGGCGTTTATGTATATACATGTGTATGTGGGTGGGTTGGGCCATTCTTTCGTCTGTTTCTTTGCGCTACCTCGCTTATCCGGGAGACAGCGACAAAGTACAATGAAAAATGATAATATATATATATATATATATATATATATATATATATATATATATATATATATATATATATATATATATATACATATATTTATCTGTCAATCAGCATAAGTTAACCCTGAAATCATAATATACATTCGTATCACTCATCATCATTGAACCAATTGTACATAACAGTGTCTGGGGTTGTAGTTTATCTTCTAACAGCAGAAAAAAAAAAAGAAAACGAAAAAAGAAAACATGATCTTAATCTTTTAATATAAACAGAAAACGAAAAGAAAATATTAATCTTTCAATATCAACAGAAAACGAAAAGAAAATATGATCTTAATCTTTAAATATAAACAGAAAACGAAAAGAAAACATGATCTTAATCTTTAAATATAAACAGAAAACGAAAAAAAAAACATGATCTTAATCTTTATATATAAAACAGAAAACGAAAAGAAAACATGATCTTAATCTTTAAATATAATCAGAAAACGAAAAGAAAATATGATCTTAATCTTTATATATAAAACAGAAAACGAAAAGAAAACATGATCTTAATCTTTATATATATAACAGAAAACGAAAAGAAAACATGATCTTAATCTGGCTCACCCACCTACGGTAAAGATGAATTCTCCTCTGGACGGAAATACGAGAAGAAGAGGACAGCTATTGTATACCGCCGCCGACAACCAATATGATCCAAGCTCCCCGCTGAGTGTGATGTGGTTCGATGAGTTATCCGTTGTAACACAGTCAGCAGCAAGGACCAGACACACACACACACACACACACACACACACACACGTCCGGTTTATGTTTCCGGTCATGCTTAAACCGGACCCACGGACGGGAGGGGATAAGGGCACGGGGAGGAAAGGTACTGTCTCTCGAAGCGAACCCGGTGGACGGTGGGGGGTTGGGTTAGGACATAGGACCAGGCGGGGAGACAGACAGCCACTAGAAGGATGGGACAGTTGAACCAAGGGGGAGGGGGAGAAGGTGAACGGCCTAATCAATAGACGGGCAGGACAGTGGAACCTTTGGATCGACGGACGGGTGAGACAGGGGAAAGAAAGCAGGTAGACGGAGGCCAATGGGCGGGTGAGACGGGATGCTTTTCATGGTCACTGAATTATCTTTTTCGGGATCGCTGACGAGGAGGAGGAGGAGGAGAAAGAGGAGGAAGAGTAGGAGGAGAAGGAGTAAGAGGGTGGTGGTGCAGGTGGCAGGGTGTGTGTGTGTGTGTGTGTGTGTGTGTGTGTGTGTGTGTGTGTGTGTGTGTGTGTGTGTGTGGAGGAAGGAGATAGCCAGGATCGTCGGGGGTGAGCCCACCGACCAGCATGTAAGACGATCCTTTCACTACAATGGTCCACCACCCCCTCCACTCCTCTCCCAGGTTGGGGCTAAACCCCCACTCCCTCCTCCCTTCCTTTAGAGCATCGAGGGTGATGCGTCACGTAATGCAGTTCACCACACATCATCATCATCATCATATCATCATTATCTCCAACATGATCCTCGTCCTCACATCCCTGGTTATAATCACTCTCAGTTGCAAGGAGGGACAGTCTCGCTGAAGTTTATAATGACACACGAAAAGTTAATCTTGCGGCGTTTATATTTTCACCTGTGGATATATATCTATAATGTTGTTGGTTCTTACGATTAGGTTTATTGGCTGTCTCGCCAAATAACACTGCGTCTCACGATCTTTTTTTCCCCCCTTAATGGTTATCGTCCAATAAACGATGGGTTGTTACAGGGAATCAGTCGTGACTCGATATTGTAAACAATGATAAAGAACTTCCCATTGTCGGTGTGTGTGTGTGTGTGTGTGTGTGTGTGTGTGTGTGTGTGTGTGTGTGTGTGTGTTATGGGGAGTGGGATTTACGCTGGTGTTGCCACGTCTCGTAACTTTAACCTGAACCAGGGCATGTGAAGCGTCTGGGGGTAAACCATGAAAAGGTCTGTGGGGCCTGGATGTGGATAGGGAGCTGTGGTTTCGGTGCATTACACATGACAGCTAGAGACTGAGTGTGAACGAATGTGGCCCCCTTTTTTTTTTTGTCTTTTCCTGGCGCTACCTCTCTGACGCAGGGGGTGGCGATGCTGTTTCCTGTGGAGCGGGATGGCGCCAGGAATGGATGAAGGTAAGCATGAATATGCACATGTGTATATATGTATATGTCTGTGCATGTGTATGCATATGTATGCCCTCCCTTAGCCACTTAACTCACAATGGAAAGTGAAGACGCGAGTATCAAAGCCAACGGGCCACACCTCAACTCACGTAAGTTGCAGGATACGATGACTACCAACAGGTATATATATATATATATATATATATATATATATATATATATATATATATATATATATATATATATATATATCTTTTCTTTTAAACTATTCGCCATTTCCCGCGTTAGCGAGGTAGCGCTAAGAACAGAGGACTGGGCCTTTTTTGGAATATCCTCAACTGGCCCCCTCTGTTCCTTCTTTTTGAAAAAAAAAAAAAAAAAAAAAAAAAAAAAAAACGAGAGGGGAGGATTTCCAGCCCCCCGCTCCCTCCCCTTTTAGTCGCCTTCTACGACACGCAGGGAATACGTGGGAAGTATTCTTAATCCCCTATCCCCAGGGATATATATATATATATATATATATATATATATATATATATATATATATATATATATATATATATATATATATATATATATCAGTTCGTGGCGAAAGAGTGACCACACTACGAGTCAAGTACACAAGGTAGAGCAACTATCACCATACACACACACACACACACACACACACACACACACACACAAACACACTGGCTACCACGTGAGAAACAGCTGCACAATGGCGAACACCACGAAATGAGTAACCTGACGCAAGGAATTGACAAGGGTCACAATGGCTCTGACAACCTTGACGTGACAGCGACGGGATATGGCTCTGTTGTTTGGCCTGGCCAGCTCTTGACAAATGGCTCTTGCTTATGTTGCGGGTGCACAAGCTAACACGTGCCACCCACACCTCACGCGAAGGCCATGCCTGCAGTGAGGGAGTGAGGGAGTGAGGGAGTGGGGACCGTCCCCCAATGGCCCCAGGATTCTCTCTGAACCACCTGCAGAAGGCGTTCAAGATCACTCGACCCCGTGGCTATCACCTGGACGCCGACGGCTTCCGCAAATGACTCTGGCCGTCGCCTGGCCTTAGTAAACCACAGCTGACCATCCCACACACCTCACACAACGAAGGAAGGTGGAGGGGATGACAAGAGGCAGCGGAAGAAAGGCTGGTTTAACTGAAGCCGCCCACAGACGCAGCTGGAGGGAGGTGTGAGTGTGTGTGTGTGTGTGTGTGTGTGTGTGTGTGTGTGTGTGTGTGTGTGTGTGTGTGTGTGTGTGTGTGTGTGATTCCATAATCTTGCAGGGATGAGAGTCATGGTAAGCTAAATGGAAGGAAAGGAAACCCATTCAGAATAAAAAATTATATGGAAGACGAACAATTATGGTCCTGTGTCCTGTATAAGAACGGCTACCAACAGAGAGAGAGTCGGAGAATCCTTACAAAAATACGTATAAAGAAAGTCTAAGAAAATCTCAGAAACACAAGAGGAAATAATAAAAATTCAAGATATTACAAAAGCAAAAAGATCATAACACAATATAACCCCAGGACACAAGATAAGACCCCGGAGTACCCCAAAAAGAGACGACAGAAACGTGAAAAAAAAAAAATCATACACTGGTGTCGAGAATAAATATGTTGACGTTTTGTGAGCAGCCTCCTCCTCCTCCTCCTCCTCCTCCTCCTCCTCCTCTCGCTGTCTGTAAGTCTGTCGGCGGCAGTGTATTTCGATGTACCTGACACCACAGACTACGGCACTCGAACACCACACTTCTGAACCACAAGAAAGAAGAATCTAAAAAAAGAAGATAAAAACACCTGTACGGGTCGAGATGCGCCACAATGATCGACATCATAAAGAAGGAAACTTTTCGGGAAAACCCGCGTTGGTGCACGAAAGAAGAATGTTGTGGAGCGCGACGGCGTCGCGGACAACGCCGTACATACACAGGTCACCTCGGGCTCCTCCTCTGTGAGCGCGTCGCACCTACGGACGGATGGTCGTGGCTGCGAACTCTTCCCCGTCCTCCCCCTCCTCTCCTCCTCCTCTTCTTCCTCTGACTTATCGTCCGCACTTGACATTTTCAGGGATCATTGTCTGCCACACGTTAATGCCTCGGTGACCGTAAAAAACAAAATATACAACAGCTAACCTCTCCTCTCTACCCCTTCTCCCCCGATGGTTTTTGTGTCCCCACCCTCTCATCCTTCTGTTCCTCGTAACGATAACCATTACTTACCCTCCGTCCATCCTCGCTCTCATTGTCTAGCCACGGAGAGAGAGAGAGAGAGAGAGAGAGAGAGAGAGAGAGAGTAAGGTACGCGCTACAACTTCAGCGTTGTACAGCTTTTCCCCCTCGCTGTTATTCTAATCTCTCTTGAACTTATCGTTCTTCCTACGAGTCAAACTTATTTCCTATCTCATAATTTCAATATCTTAATCATCTTACGACATTTTTTTCTCATTCGCTTATGTGCTACGTCTAAATTACGACATCACGTGTATATATGATGTTCAATTTTTTCTTCCCAAATGCGTTCCACAGTCGAAAACCATCACCTCATCATTCGTTATCTGCCCGCCTGCCAAAGTATTTAGTAAGGGCATGCGATTCTCAACCTGACTGCAGCTTAACGCAATGAAATACGTCTTTCAAACGTGGCCACGTAATTCTGAAACACCTGCTGAACATCTGTACCTACCCACGTGTCAAGATATATATATATATATATATATATATATATATATATATATATATATGTAGTGTGTGTGTGTGTGTGTGTGTGTGTGTGTGTGTGTGTGTGTGTGTGTGTCCCTAACACTTAGTCACAACTTTAACCAAACCAAATACAGCTGACGACCTTATAAGTATACAGTTTACATCACAGTAAACTGGTGGTGGAGCGTACACAGGTATATGATGTATATCTAAAGGGAGGACCACAATTAATAGTAAGTGAACACTGCTCCTACAGATGTGACAAACCCACTCGCTCCCTTCTGTCCTCCCTGTATCGTTAATCACGCGTTGAGCACAGCCGGGAAACATGACGTTAACCATCCATCTCTGCAAATGGTCCACAGCGGGAGTGAAACCCATACATTCTATACTGAAGACACACACACACACACACACACACACACACACACACACACATATGTAAGCAGGTGCAACTACATAAAAATACATTTTGCGGACCATAAATACATACGTACCAAAATATGTAAATAATCATTAAAACCAAATTGAAAAGGAGTTGCTTGGAGGATGATGCCCTGTGCTATGCTTGTCCCTGGTGACCTCAGCTGGCACCGTGCCAGACAGCTGGTCCTCCTACCCCCGTTCTCACCAGCTGTTGACCTAGTCACGTCAGGCGCGGTGGACCCACGTCCTCGTCATCAAAGCACGTCACCCGCTGTCTGACCTTGGGGAGTGAGTCACGGGGCGCCGGGAGGTCACAAGCCGTCGTTAACAACACTGAAGGATCTTCGATTACCCAACTACCCGCGTCATCGTTAGGATGACGTCTTTAACAAGGTGGGACAGTGTGGCTACTGACTGAATGAAGGAGGAGGTGAAAGCGGAGGAATTTCATTCTCCCCGGCGTCAGACTCACTCAGTGAGGGGGGAGGGGGTGTCCCCGTCTCGTGGCCGTCTTTCTCGCGCGCCCCTCTCATCTGTCTCACCTGTCACTACCATCCCTTTACCGTCCTCCCGTCATCACTATGTCTTCCTCCCGTCACAGACGGTAACACCTCCTCCACCCACACTCCCTCCCTCTTTTTGTCTGACAGCCACCACCTCTGGCTTCACAAAACCCCCAAAGCCTATCCTGATCCTTCGATGTAGACGGATAAATAAAATAGATCATTTGAAAAATAATCCAGTTACGTGGACTCCCTGTACATTTCCTGTTATTCCAACGCAGCGTCTAAACCCAACCCATCCTAGTGGGTCTGATCTAATTCTCTGTAGCCATTGCAATGAGGCGGGCCTAACCCTAACAAACTGGTCGGCCTTATATATACCTGCTACTTTACCTCATCTCCTGTGTTATTTGGACGGTCTTTACCCACCCCACACACCCATCCCCACACACCCATCCCTTAAAGACCCCCCGCCCACCCCCATCACCCTACCCCCAAGTCCCCCTACTCACCTAATGGTCTGGCCTAATTCCCTGGGACCATTCAGTAATCTACAGGTAACCCTGATCGTCCTTGAGCTACTTCCAACAGCTCTTCCCACAAGTCCACTGCATCACACACACACACACACACACACACACGGACCTCCGTGGACGAGTGGTTCGTGTTCCTGGCCATTATGAAAGCTTGGACGGGGCCGCCTGGGATCAAACCCACACAGGTTCGAATCCTGGTCGCGGCAGCCGGTCCACGGTTCACCCACAGCTGTACATCCTCCCTTACAGATTGGTCGATCAAATAGGTACCTGGCACAGGCTAGTGTGTGTGTGTGTGTGTGTGTGTGTGTGTGTGTGTGTGTGTGTGTGCTTATACACATACACAGAAGTACAGACATGGTGCATACACGTAAGGTTAAGAGACAAGACCAAACGAGGGCAAAACTCTCCCCCGTAACACACAAACAGTAATCCCCTACCCTAACCCCCAACCCCCCACACACGGTAACCCCCCCACCCTCTCCTGGCATTCCCTCCTCACTCACCGTTGTGTAAAGTCCTCTTGCCTTCCTTTTGTCTCTTCTGGGGAAGTCTTGGCAGGTTTACCTTTCCTGCTGTTCGTCTCTCTCTCTCTCTCTCTCTCTCTCTCTCTCTCTCTCTCTCTCTCTCTCTCTCTCTCTCTCTCTCTCCCCTCGCCTAGACCCCTTTGATCACAATGGGTAATGTCATCCCCCTCCGGTCCTCGTCTTCCCCGGTAAAACTTCGAGTCAATAACATGAGTTCGACGTCGGCGCCGCCGCAAGGCCCCCAGGACCTGCTGGGCCCTTCACGCACACTCCCTCCTCCTCCTCCTCCCTCCTCCTCCACACACTCCAACACCTCCACTTAATCGCACACTCCTTCACCTCCTCCTCCTCCTCTACACACTCCAACACCTCCACTTAATCGCACGCTCCTCCGCCTCCTCCACACACTCCAACACCTCCACCTAATCGCACACTCCTTCACCTCCTCCTCCTCCTCTACACACTCCAACACCTCCACTTAATCGCACGCTCCTCCGCCTCCTCCTCCTCCTCCTCCTCCACACACTCCAACACCTCCACTTAATCGCACACTTCGCCTCCTCCTCCTCCTCCACACACTCCAACACCTCCACTTAATCGCACGCTCCTCCGCCTCCTCCTCCTCCTCCTCCTCCTCTACACACTCCAACACCTCCACTTAATCTCTAAGTCTCTCTCTTCCATATCTCGATTTTCCCCCCTGCTCTCTGAAATCTCACCCCCAAAGTCTAAATCAATTTTTTTCTCTCTCCCCACCATCCCTCTTCTCTCCCCTATCCCATCACCTTTCCTTTAAAGTACCCTCCACTTCCCTCCCTCCGTCTCCCCTCCCCTTAGCTATGGGTCCGATCCTACACGACAGATGAAGGGGAGGCCACAAGCCCCGCTTCAAAACCTGCCCTGAAGGGAGAGGCTGACGATCCTCCACTTCAAGGGGATTAAATCGATGGAGTTATTCTGTTTATTCAACTCCGTCCGGCGAGTCGCCGACCACACGTGAATGCGACCAACGCTTTTCACTTCCCGTAATTCCAAGACGACTCCCAGAAGTGCATATGGCAGACGAACCACACACACACACACACACACACACACACACACACACACACACACACACACGCATATATATATATATATATATATATATATATATATATATATATATATATATATATATATATATATATATATATATATATATATATATATATAACTTTTCGACAACCTGACTGCTATGATGCACTGCCCTCTCCACATTCCTAGGCTGAGGTCGCGTGTGGAGGAGCTGGTTCCAGCAACCACCGCAGACAAATGGTTCCACCAGCTTGGGATGATCCTGGTTGAGGGTGGAGTCGAGACCTACCATGTCCCCCTTCCTTACTACCCTGGAACACCATTTTTTAAGACAACGCGAGATCCTGATCTCCTTGACCAATCTTCGAGTATACAGCCTCTGCTTTGCTCTCCTTTTCTTCTACTGCTTACAAGGGGGCTTTTTTATTTCCCCCTTCCTTCTCAAGCGTTAAGACCACACCACCTCGACTGGACCCTGGGTCTGTATGGTCTGTGTAAGTCTATGTAACTCAGTCTCGCCCCGCCACCCTCCCCCCAAGAACCCTCTCACTGTCCATGCCATATGTCTTTCCCCTCAGGGTATTCAAACGACAACCTATATTCTATCTACCACGAAACGCCAACCTCGGCACTTTGGGAAGGGCTCACTGATCTCTCTGCCAACCACAGCTTTTATAATGATTCCTCTCGAGACCAGCGACCAACACTGCCCCACGAGCTAAGGACACTTCAATTGTGCTCATGGCATACCAAAGGTCATGATGTTGTCTGAGATGGGGGTCCTACTACGTCCCCTCTTTCTACTAGACCTCTCTCTCTCTCTCTCTCTCTCTCTCTCTCTCTCTCTCTCTCTCTCTCTCGTGCTTTAATTGCTCTTGTGCTTGTCGCATCGGAAACAGAGTGTATCGAGCCTAGGATATGTTCCCCCTCTCCCGGAGGCCCTTCTGCCTTCATCTCTGATTCCAATCATTGCAAACACGCTTAAAAGGAAAATCACTATTTCAGCTGGTAAATCTTACTGGCTTACCAGACGCACCTCCAACAACATCTGCAATTCAGCCTCGTACCTCGCCACTCCAAACTAAAATCTGTGCATTCTCCCCACATCTTACTCACCTAAGGTCTCCCTAGCTCAGCTCTCTCTCTCTCTCTCTCTCTCTCTCTCTCTCTCCTCTCTCTCTCTCTCTCTCTCTCTCTCTCTCTCTCTCTCTCTCTCTCTCCTCTCAAAAGCTACGTGCGTACAAGGTGTATCGACCACGGAGGATACGTCCTCGTGTGTCCTAACACACAATGCGTCAGCGCCAGCACCGACCCTTGCTCGTCATAGACTGAAAAACACCCCGGAAAAAAACTCTCCCTTCACACCGGTAGCATGACACGGCTCGGCCGACCTAAGGTAACGCTTCTATATCCCATTCCTCTCACTCCCGCCATCTCCCCAAAGTTCCTTGCAACGTACGTGTAAGATGGCCATCGATGGGGCATGCCCCCCCGCCCCGTGGCGGCCGTGACACAAGTGGAAATCAACGTGAAGTCGACCAGCGGAAACACTTCGGTTCGGAATGTTATTATTCCAACATTACGTAGGAAACAAAACCGCGTCGATGGAGCTCGGCTCTACGGTTCCCGGAAACGATATATCGGGCCGGCTTTTGAACCCTTTGTGATGGAGAACGACTCATTTGCATCGGTGGGATTACACTGGACTGGTGGCGGACGAACGACCCAGTCGACGCAACGAGCAAACAAACATCGATCACCAACAATGAGTGGCGGTGGGATGGAGGACCAGTGAACGATGGCGCGAGATTCAAACGTGATTCATTCTGAAGCTGCATCTATTTACCCGTGCCTTGAGTAGCCACATACACGGCGGTGGAATAAGTCCTGGTATATGCACCTTTTAGGGACTCGACCTGACACGAGCCTGTGATCCTCACGCCACCATACCACACCAGGCTGGCGAAGGAGATGGAAGCGCAGTTCCCCTGGCTGCCCCGATGTTTTACACTCGCCACTCAAGTCAGTGAGACACGACCTGTCCCGTTCCACGGACGCCAAGTCAGTGAGACACGAACTGTCCCGTTCCACGGACGCCATCACCATACTACACCACTCACCAAAGAGTTTTCCTCGAGGAAATGGTACGTAAAATGGAGCCTGTTTGATCCCTGGGATTAATTCTTATCTATCTGCTTATCTTTTCTGGGTAAGATCTGAGGTTCCTGGTCTCTTCTACCGTCATAAACAGCCTCGAGAGGACCTACAGTGATCTGCTGTTCTGCTTGCATTCCTCTGCAGTCTCTGATATGAGCAGATGTAAACAGAAGAGACATTTTCGACGCACTCGGGCCCGTCCACGCTCTACGACAAGCAGTCAAAGACAACGGTAACACACTCACAACGTACTCAATCATGCCCCCGTCTAAACCCAGTCAGATACAAATGGAAAACATACACATAATTACGACACACTCAAGCCTCTCTAATCCGACAGCAAGCAACAATAAACACTAAAACATACACACTCTTAAGACACTCTCAAGCCTTTCCACTTCCTACCCCCAAGCAGACTTAAGCCCAGACATGCACACACTTATAACGCACTCAAGCCTATCAAAATCTTACTACATCCAGACACAAACCCTGAAATATAAACACATAAGGCACTCAAACTTGCCCACATCTTACTGTAAACGGACAAATACCCAGAAACACACACACACACACACACACACACACACAAAGCCCTCAACCCCGTCCACATCTTAGCGTAAGTAAGTAGACACAAACACTTACGGCTCGCCGGTAAGAGCCTCAACAGCTGGGCCGTGATGCCTCTCACTTTACCTGGAATGGAGAAATCACCGTTACCTCGCCTGCATTATTCTGAGAGACAATGTAAACATCTCACATGAAAGAAAGAAAACATATAGCGTCATGAGGCTCGTAAAATGCAACGATGGACAATGTGTGCTCGTACTACACATGAATAAATAACATTACTGATGAATGATGAATGACACTAGATATGAGTGAAACCCCAACGGGATTTCTACTTGGGAGAGGTCGTGTAACTCTCATTATTTGACAACCCCCACACGTAAACATGTACCTCACCAACCCAAAACCTTCGTCCCGCCGCCGCCATCCAGAACAGACACATCTCAAACGCTACCTCCCTCCACCAGGGAGCTAACATCTCGCAACACCATTACCCAGCATCAAGAACACATCTCCAAAAACATCTCGTCTCCCTGAACGTGAAGGCGCCCTCAAACATCATCCCAAACATCATATTGCTCCCACCAACCCGAAACATCCCACAGAATTTCCAGCGCACTAAACCCCTGCCAAACCCCACCGTCCACCACATGACCCTGCGGGACACATCTCCACCGTCCACCACATGACCCTGCGGGACACATCTCCACCGTCCACCACATGACCCTGCCACACATACACATCTCCACCGTCCTCCACATGACCCTGCCACACACACATCTCCACCGTCCTCCACATGACCCTGCCACACACACATTTCCACCGTCCTCCACATGACCCTGCCACACACACACATCTCTACCGTCCACCACATGACCCTGCCACACACACACATCTCCACCGTCCTCCACATGACCCTGCCACACACACATCTCCACCGTCCTCCACATGACCCTGCCACACACACACATCTCCACCGTCCACCACATGACCCTGCCACACACACATCTCCACCGTCCTCCACATGACCCTGCCACACACACATCTACACCGTCCTCCACATGACCCTGCCACACACACATCTCCACCGTCCTCCACATGACCCTGCCACACACACACACATCTCTACCGTCCACCACATGACCCTGCCACACACACATCTCCACCGTCCTCCACATGACCCTGCCACATACCACCATGACCAGGAAGAACCTCCACAGCAGCTACCGTACCTACAAGGGTCCCCCAAGCGCCTCTCCCCAACCCGTAAAAAACTAATCTCCTCCAAGTGTCTCGCTGAACCCCTGGGCAGGACAGGCACGGGACGGGGGAGAAGCAGAGGAGGAGGAGGAGGAGGAGGAGGAGGAGGAGGAGGAGGAGGAGGAAGAAGAAGAAGAAGAAGAAGAAGAAGAAGAAGAAGAAGAAGAAGAAGAAGAAGAGAAGGAAGAGAGAAGGGGCGGAGGAGAGAGAGAGATGAGAGAGAGAGAGAGAGAGAGAGAGAGAGAGAGAGAGAGAGAGAGAGAGAGAGAGAGAGAGAGAGAGAGAGGAAGAAGAGGAAGAAGGAAAAGAAGCCTTCCCCCTCCCTCCTCCCCCTACTCAGGAAGGGTCCTGTAGCCGAGGGCTGGAGGGGGACGGGGAGAGGCGGAGGAGGAGGCGGAGGGAAAACACTGTTACTGTCATAATCCAATTACAAGGTAAAAGGAACTCTGGCAATATATCTCGTGGTGGTGGTTGTGGTGGGGGTCCGGCCAGCGTGGAGGGATAGATATGTCCAGCCAGCGGTAGAGGCAGGAGCCAGCCCTAGTGTGTGCTGCACGGGCGGGAGGGAGTATGAGGAGGAGAGGACAGTGGCCCCACACACACACACACACACACACACACACACACACACACACACACACACACACAGCAACACCACGACGGGGAAGAGATAAATATACACACATTGGTGACAAGTGACTCTCGCCACTCGGGTAGTGTACAGTCGTGGGTAACACACGACTGTTTCCATTTCTTTGTCTTTGAAGGAATATGTACAAACCAACTCAATGGTGAGTTTTTTTTTTCTTTTCGTTGCTGTTCTCAAGGGAGAAAACACTCGAAGGGCAGAAAACGAAAAACAAATTGGTAAAACTGTAAAAAGTAAACAATCGTTTCTTATTTTTTTCAAAAGGAACAGAGAAGGGGACCAAGTGAAGATATTCCCTCAAAGGTTCAGTCCTCTGTTCATGACGCTACCTCACTAACGCGGGAAATGGCGAATAGTATGAAAGAAATTTATATATATATGGTAGACACATTCCTGTCCTTAACGTGATTACGGCCGAGCCTTAACACAGGACATTAATAGAGACGTCAGCAGTGCGAAATCTTCCAGGTATATACTGGACGAGACGACGTTAAGAGAGGAGAAAACTGTGTTCTGTTAACTGGATGAGCAACTCCATGTCTTAGTATGAGAACTGTGACGTTAGTAGTAGTAGTAGTAGTAGTAGTAGTAGTTGTAGTAGAAGTAGTAGCAGTAGTAGTAATAGTAGTAGTAAAAGCAGTAGTAGTAAAAGTAGGAGTAGAAGTAGTAGTAGTAGTAGTAGTAGTAGTAGTAGTAGTAGTAGTTGTAGTAGTAGTAGTAGTTGTAGTAGAAGTAGTAGCAGTAGTAGTAATAGTAGTAGTAAAAGCAGTAGTAGTAAAAGTAGGAGTAGAAGTAGTAGTAGTAGTAGTAGTAGTAGTAGTAGTAGTAGTAGTAGTAGTAGTAGTAGTAGAAGTAGTAGTAGTAGTAGTAGTAGTAGTAGTAGTAGTAGTAGTAATGTCCAGTAGCAGTAGTAGTAGTAGTAGTAGCTGTAGTTATAGCAGAAGTACATCTTATTATGATTATCATGACAATCATCACCATCATTATCATTCATATCATAATCATCATCATTATCATCATGACTTTACCAACAACCCAGTGTTGCCCAGACTAGTGGAGGTGTGTACGTAAACAGAGTGTAACCATCATTAAAGAACGTATGGGCGCGCGACGAGCCAATCAGATACACATGGATGAACCAATGACGACCAAAGGCAAAATACAACTGTAATACGAAGGATAAAATCGGCCTCGAAGGTTATCAAAAAATAAAGTCTTGAGTGGAGTGGTTGTAACAACCCGGCAGTGCTTGGGGCCAGGTAAACAACCGGCGTATGTACACACATATAGCAGCAATTCTGTCACTCAGTTCCTCAATGAAAGATAAGAGAGACAGGCAACTGCTCGCCTTATCTGGTGAGGGGAGAGAGAGAGAGAGAGAGAGAGAGAGAGAGAGAGAGAGAGAGAGAGAGAGAGAGAGAGATTTCTCGCTTGTACACCACAATTCAATCTTCTCTTCCATTTCGAACCATCCCTTCTCCCTGTCCCACCTCCTGTTCCTCTCCTCTAACCACCCAATGAAAAAAAAAAAAAGAAAAAAAAAGGTTAAATTGCCACCACCTACCTGCAGCCCAATGATCCAATGTATATACCTTTACCGAGACTGCCTTCCTCCCGACCACCACACACACACACACACACACACACACACACACACACACACACCTCTGCTATAACAAGTACACGGAGAGAGACAAGAGCTATGGTCTGCGTAGGAGTATCGGAGCGGCCTACTTCAGCACGGGAGTAGTGGGTGAACGGTGTGTGTGTGTGTGTGTGTGTGTGTGTGTGTCTAGTGGATTGAAGGAAAGGAGGAGGGAAAATGCATGACAGGGAACAGAGAGAGAGAGAGAGAGAGAGAGAGAGAGAGAGAGAGAGAGAGAGAGAGAGAGAGAGACAGGCAGACAGACAGAGAGGACGAAGTAGTAATGACGGCGTGAAGAAGAAAAAGAAGATGAAAAAAGAAAAGAAGAAGAAGATGAAAAAGACAAAAGAAGACGATACGAAGGTGATGGAGAATGAAGTATGGAGAGAGAGAGAGAGAGAGAGAGAGAGAGAGAGAGAGAGAGAGAGAGAGAGAGAGAGAGAGAGAGAGAGAGAGAGAGGGGGCGACCAACCTCCCCAGTGATCTAATATAGTATTACCACTACAACTTTCCTTACTACCATGCCACCAATCACCCCCTCCTCCACCACTGGGAAATTACACGCTCCTTCAGCACAGGCGTAGCAGAACGACCATCTTTCTTACTATAAGCGTAGCGGAGATGCTTTGTTTACTATATATATATATATATATGTATATATATATATATATATATATATATATATATATATATATATATATATATATATATATATATATATATCTTTCTTTTTTTTCAAACTATTCGCCATTTCCCGCATTAGCGAGGTAGCGTTAAGAACAGAGGAGTGGGCCTTTGAGGGAATATCCTCACCTGGCCCAATTCTCCGTTCCTTCTTTTGGAAAATTAAAAAAAAAAAAACGAGAGGGGAGGATTTCCAGCCCCCCGCTCCCTCCCCTTTTAGTCACCTTCTACGACACGCAGGGAATACGTGGGAAGTATTCTTTCTCCCCTATCCCCAGGGATAATATATATATATATATATATATATATATATATATATATATATATATATATATATATATATATATATATATATATATATATATATATATATATATATATATATATACTCCAGCTGTCACGCCACCTGCTGCACCTGCAGCTGACGCTTGCTGCCGGCGGCACAGGTGCCATCGCTTGTTGCTTCCCTCCCGCTTGTCTCGTGAGACGATGGGATGTGCGTCCTCTCTCTCTCTCTCTCTCTCTCTCTCTCTCTCTCTCTCTCTCTCTCTCTCTCTCTCTCTCTCTCTCTACTCCTCGCGAGGACAGATAGACAGACAGACGGACGGGTCTTCCGCCTGCCTAGGGTCTGTCTCGAGCCGTCAGAACGCTGTCTGTCCGCGGCCATCTCCGTCTCCCTGCGTTATACGGCAGTTCCTCGGGTTTTATTTCGGTCACACACTCAGGTGGGCACACACATTCACAGTCAGGTTCCTCACATAACTCGAGCCCTGGAGCACGGAGGAACGACCCTCGGGTTATGATGGCCTGGCCTCTCACCTGGCCCTTAAGGTTCAGGTCACAGGTCGGGACATCACACTCGTAGGTCGTAAAATGTCGGGTTCAATGTCCTACCATCAAGCTCGAGTCGTACCATCAAGCTCAAGAGTCGTGGCATCGAGTTCAATGGTCTCACCATTGCGCTCGAGTCGTACCATCTCCCTCAGAGTCGTGTGTCATCGCGTTCAAGCGTCGCACCGTTGCGCTCGAGTCGTCCTATGTACTAAAAGAGTCGGGCTTTCTCCTTTACGAATCGCACCATCGAGCTCCAGAGTCGTACCATTCCTTCAATAGTCGTAGCATATCGCGATCCAGAGTTGTACCATTCCTTCAATAGTCGTAGCATATCGCGATCCAGAGTCGTACCATCCCTTCAACAGTCGTAGCATATCGCGATCAAAGGGTCGGTCTTATGATGCACGGACCTTTGACCAACCCTTCCAAAATGCTATGAGCCTCGGTCACCTCCTCATCTCTCCTGCCATGAGTTACTCTCCTTCTCCTTATACCTTATGCAATCTACCTTCATCCACGTCACATAGGGAGGGGCACAGGGTTCGGTCCTCCCACTGTAGGCCTCTGATGAATACCTCTACTCCAGAACGACAATGGTCCGACGCGATCCATACCAGAGGCCTGGGCCTGGGATGGGGACTTCCGCCCAGCGACGGGGGAGACCGAGCCCCGCCCCCCTGCTCCTCCTGCCCCATGGTCATAAGACAACAAAGCCAGCCTCGTCGATGGTGCACCAGCCAGCTTGACTTGCGTTATATTATCCCATGTCGGCCTCTTGTAGGAGGGACCGGCCCGGCGCAACTTTATTGCCAGCCATTCGGAAAGCCACAGTATACCCTTGACGCTCGACGTAAGGAGGGAGGGGCGGGGTCGTATGTACGGGAATCCATCACCATCACCCTGCCTGCACCTTGCCCTGCCTCCTGCCTCGGTCTATTGGCCATGCCTCCCTCACAACACAGGGTTTCACCCAGTTGTCCTCCGTGTCTTTCCATCCCATGCTGAGGGACGCTCTTCCGGGATAACAGCAACATAACATGCGTGCATGGTCACCCAGTTTCATCATTTCCATCACGTAAGGAGGATATTCCAAGGGTCGTGTCTGAAGTGAGAGTGACTATGGTCGTTCAGTCACCCCTTGACTACCAGCTGGAGATGTGTGGGTGTTCATACTTGTTCAGCTGGTAGTTATAAATGGAACGTCGGGGGGGGGGGGGCTTAATGTGACCCTAGCGACTGAAAGGCCTAAGGGGCCGCTACACGCATTCTGTTTTCCACTCACTCATAACTACAAAGGACAAAATGTTGGCTAGTGGAGTTAAGACAATGCAGTTCATTTTCTATTCCCACTTTTAAGGTTTTACTGTACAGTTCTGACCTGCACAGTCAGGCTTAACTTTACAGTTCTGACATGAATACATAAAACTAAGTGGGTAACACTGAGCGCGTATTGTGGCGGCCCTAAGCAGCCAATCAAATGAAGATATTAGTGGCAGGATGAACTACGACCACGCAACTGGAACTCTGTTCCTTCTTTCCTTCTTCTGCCAACGACCTTTCCACCTTTGGGAGTCGGGTCGTCGACAGAACCCTTTCCACTCTGTCCACCTTACCGTCCCCTACGCCCGTCCTCAGAGTTTACACCCTGTTTCATCTTACCGTCTCCTACGCCTATCCCTCCGGTTTCCATTCTGTCCACCGCACCGTCCCCCTACGCCCGTCCTCACAGTTTACACCCTCTGTCCATCTTACCGTCTCGTACACCTGTTATCGCCTGTCTGTCCTGACACTCTACAATCCCTGGCGTAGGCAGCCATAAACCTACCCAGTATGGGGGAGCGGCCCGCCTCCCTCCCCCCCGCCCACACACACACACACACACACACACACACACACACTCCCTCATCCGGCAGTTCAACTTTAAGATCCCATCTCGGCAAAGTTTGTACTCAACACAGTCGTCCCTCGGGGGACTCCTCTACACCAATCTCCCCAGCTTTATGGAAATGTTTATCTAGAGCGAATGATGAGGAATTTCACTACTGGTGCAGAATTAGTTCAGCGAGAACACACCGCACGAGGGCAATGAGCGGTTCACAATCAGGTCACACTGCATTAGCGTGACTACAAAAAAAAAAAAAAGATCAGTTCCTCGATCTTCAGTTCTGAGGGGGGGATTCTAAACTTACTATTTTCTGTCTCTTTGACGAGACACAGGCATCCTCCACTTTGCGAGTCTCCTCGTGTCTCGCAGAGTCACCCTGAACCCAACTCCGTCATTCACAGTTAATTAACGAACGTTTTTATCCAGGCCCTTCCTAATTGCCGTGAAATCTCAAACAGCCCTGATACCATTACTGTAAGTATATACACGACGCGTGCAATCTGGTTCATTTACTGTGTTCCCTTAGAATCTCAGCCAACCATAACTTCATCACGCCATTACAACCCACATTCTCCCTCCACTCCCTCACTAGACCCTCCCCTCAACAACTCTCATTACTTATAACCTTGAACAACCCCCCAATATCTCTCATTACCTCTCTCACCTTAAACCCCCCAATATCTCTCATTACCTCTCTCACCTTAAACCCCCCAATATCTCTCATTACCTCTCTCACCTTAAACCCCCCAATATCTCTCATTACCTCTCTCACCTTAAACCCCCCAATATCTCTCATTACCTCTCTCACCTTAAACCCCCCAATATCTCATTACCTCTCTCACCTTCCCCCAATATCTCTCATTACCTCTCCCACCTTAAACCCCCCAATATCTCTCATTACCCTCTCACTTAACCCCCATATCTCTCATTACCTCTCTCACCTAAACCCCCCAATATCTCTCATTACCTCTCTCACTTAAACCCCCAATTACTCTCATTACCTCTCTCACCTTAAAACCCCCCAATATCTCTCATTACCTCTCTCACCTTAAACCCCCCAATATCTCTCATTACCTCTCTCACCTTAAACCCCCCAATATCTCTCATTACCTCTCTCTACCTTAAACCCCTAATATCTCTCATTACCTCTCTCACCTTAAACCCCCCAATATCTCTCATTACCTCTCTCACCTTAAACCCCCTAATATCTCTCATTACCTCTCTCACCTTAAACCCCACAAGATCTCTAATTACCTCTCTCACTTCGAACACTATCTTGCCTCCTTCGTCTCCCGTGCATCCTGAACTCTGCCGGCAGCTCTCATCAGTCCCTTGATACCTCATCTTCATTTCATAATTCACCATTTAGCAGTTGCGCATCTCTTTGATCCTCCCTGAGCCAGGATATGACTTTCAACCGAGTCTATCAGGGGGGCTTCAAGCAAGGTCGAGTGGATCGCTAAGTGGTATGCGCAATATTCAGGCCACCAGCGGCACGACCCTAGAGAATGTCGGTGCATCATCCCCTTGGATATACGGTGGTACGACCCCTTTGGCCATACTCTTAAGGGGGAAGGTCAAACCTTTAAGGGGGAAGGTCAAAAGCCAGGCCAGGCCCTCATGCCCTAAGAATCGTCCTACCGTCGTTCTCAAGGATCGTAACGTCGTAATCAAGGGTCGAATCCTCGTACTTAAGGATGATACGGTCGCACTGACGGGTCGTATCGCTGTGCTCGGAGATCGGTCCTCGTACTTAAATATCATATCGTCGCACTCAGGGGGTTTTGCCATCATACTCAAGGACCGTACCACCACACTCAAAAGTCGTACCCTCTTCGTCAAGGGGTCGTACCGTCGTGCATCACGGATCAAGTCATTCTCAAGAATCGCAACGTCGTCCTCAAAGGGGCCATACCATCGCATTCCTTAAGAGTTACAAAAAAGAAAAAGATAACCACACAAATTCCGTGTTAAGTTCCCTCATCCCAGCTTCCCTCCATTTCCATTCGTCACACTCAACACTCGACAAAGACACAGGCCTAAGCCTCGACGTCCCGACTCACGGTCGACACCAGCAGCGTACGTATGGGTACCCCGAGCCACCAGAGACGGCCGAGAAGCCTCCGCCATCATCAACACATAAACCAAAGTCCTCCTGTAGGGATGTCGACACTTGAGCAAAATTTCGAGGGCCTTTCGTACAGGGTCTCGAACAAGGTCTCGACTCCCTTGCTTCAGGGTTTCGAACAAGGTTTCGATTCCTTCATTCCGGTATTCAGAGCAAGATTTTAACGGCTTCGCTCCATGGTTTGGGACAAGGCTGAATGAAACTGCTTCGCTCCAGGGTTCCCAACAGATCTCCGCCAAATCACTGCAGGGTTTCGAGCAGGTTGCAAATGCTTCGCTCTCGGATCACACAGCTTCGAAACGGAAACCTTGACGATGCAAGCTAATCTGACTTTAACTCGAGGGTGGAACGTAAAGGACCTGAGACTCACCACGTCTAACGACCTCTCACCAACAAACAACAAAGCAGCTGAACGTGAATGAAAATGTGTAATACTGCCGCTGAAGACGCGGGGTTCGAAAGCCAAAACTGGTCTGATGAGACAGCCATATATCACCACTACCTCTCTATGGGGCAGTCATATATATATTACTTACATGTTAATCAAATTTACTATTCACTTCACAACCATTCAAAAATTGCTACTGAGGACCCTTACGAAATTACCAAAAAAAAAAAGAAAAATTTGTGTTGAAAATATATTTCAGTCAGCATTCGTTAGGAGGGAAGGAGGTGGTGTAACAGCAACATGGGTTACAAGTTTTCAGCTGTAGAGTCGTAGAAAACTGGAATAAGCAAACTCTAGGCGTAGTGAAAGCAAATAAACATCAATACCTTAACACTGAGGTTATTCAAATACTTCAGTAATATCTGCTATTGGTAAATAGTCGTATTTCAGGATGGCTTCATATCAAAGTAACCGCTCACGAAGTAATGTAGCCCATTCTATTCATAGCTGACAACTTTTTCCAATCAGATTTTCTTATAAAATTTCCAATACAGTTTAGTTTCTCCTTACTACATGGTTTTCTTTTTTCTACCGGCAGTTGAGCCGGAGGGCAAGGTGGGAGAGGAGGTACCTTCTGTCCTAATATTGTGTTTCCATTATAATCAAGACCATGGACCATTAGCTTTCCTGTTAACTGTTCTTCTCAAGTATTTCCCATCTACTGTCCTCTAACAGACAACCTCGATATCGACCATCAGACCATCTGTTAGCTGGTCTTCCCATACACTCCCACATCCCAACCAAGAGCAGTAGACGGGGGTGAGAGTGGGGGTTGGTATTTTGAAAGTTCCACATCAGCTGTGCAGCATCAGGACCAACTGGTCATCACTGGAGGCGTAAGGTCAATGGGAACCATGGGAACGACCCCGAGTTCTGACTGACTGGGTGGCGTCGTAACACTTGGTGGGTGTGACGAGAAAAAACATTGTGAAAAGCTGCCCTCAAGCACAGCAGACCATTCCTGTGAGGCGCATGAAGGGAAGTCATCGACCCGTGATGATCGAGTCCGTGAGGCCACCTGCCTATCTCCATCTACCGTGGAGACTTGAGTCGACGACACTCACGTGGCAGGGAGAGAGAGAGAGAGAGAGAGAGAGAGAGAGAGAGAGAGAGAGAGAGAGAGAGAGAGAGAGAGAGAGAGTCGTGCCACCTCGCCAGAGGAACACCGGGGGCGCAGCCTGCTACCATCTGCTTTCTGTTTTTCCCCTAAGTACTCCCACTTCGGAGAGAGAGAGAGAGAGAGAGAGAGAGAGAGAGAGAGAGAGAGAGAGAGAGAGAGAGAGAGAGAGAGAGAGAGAGAGAGAGGCATGAATATCGTCGACCTGTGACCGTATGGTAATCAGGTGTGTGTGTGTGTGTGTGTGTGTGTGTGTGTGTGTGTGTGTGTGTGTGTGCGTGGAGGTATGGGATGTGGGGACGGTCAGACGAGTCCACAGGTCCCCGCAGAGGGTGTGGGGGAACGGGGCTCATAAACGAAGTTGTGACGTGACGCCCACAACTGCCCACAGCGGATGATAATTGGTAACACTGTCATGCGAGAGGCACCTCACCACACTGTGGACTGGGTCCCTTATGTTCTGTGGGGATAATTCAATGAAAACTGAAGGACTCTTGGTTGTTGTAGACATAACAAGGTTGTGAACTGAAGGACACGGTTGTTGTAGACATAACAAGGTTGTAAACTGAAGGACACGGTTGTTGTAGACATAACAAGGTTGTGAACTGAAGGACACGGTTGTTGTAGACATAACAAGGTTGTAAACTGAAGGACACTTGGTTGTTGTAGACATAACAAGGTTGTAAACTGAAGGACACGGTTGTTGTAGACATAACAAGGTTGTAAACTGAAGGACACGGTTGTTGTAGACATAACAAGGTTGTAAACTGAAGGACACGGTTGTTGTAGACATAACAAGGTTGTAAACTAAAGGACTCTTGGTTGTTGTAGACACAGCAAGGTTGTAAAACCATGAGAGCACGAACGAAGGAAATGTCCGATATACGCGAACGGACTGGCAGGCGTACGCACACAGTAATGAATGAACGTACGAACGGACATGAAAACTGATATACGAAACGAAAAAAAAAAATGAAAAAACCGTCCGAAAAACACCGAGGTGGCTACACGAAATGAATCAACAAACTTAAAACAACAAAAAAAAGGACAAAAATACAAGGAACTGGATGAACGGATATAAAGAAATCCCGTCAAACGTACGTAAGGAGGATAAAAGGCAAGGACTGACGGACGGAGAAACGAAAGGAAGAGACGGACGGATGATACGAACGGAACTGACGGACAAGCGGACAGACACCTAAAGGAACATGATACAGATTTGTCCGCTATCGCTGAAACAGCAAAAAAAAACATGAATAACTATGAGTCACACACTCAAAAAAGTCAGGGGAATAGCAATGCACTGAACTAAAGAAAACGGGAGAATCTCCACAACAAGTCTTTCAAAATTTTCTCGACATATCTAAATGATCAAACTGGTGGGTTCAAGGGCCACCATCAGCAAGATCTGTAGTGATGTATGTGGATAATAATAATAATAATAATAATAATAATAATA
>NC_092240.1:6122500-6140000 GCF_036320965.1 Panulirus ornatus
AATAATAATAATAATAATAATAATAATAATAATAATAACAATAATAATAATAATGATAATAATAATAATAATAATAATAATAATAATATCAGGCAGGAAAAAAAACGGCTTGAGGTCGGAGTGCAAGAGCCCGCGACGCCCCCCCCCCCCCCCCGTTTTCTCCCAGGTATACAAAACATAACAGGTAATTAACGATAATAAATATGAGGTAATTAGAGAATGATCAAGGTCTTAATAGGGAAGTACTCCAGAAACTGGTGTACTCCCCCGGAGACGTAACTACTGGCAATGTGTCGGTCTTGTATACAACAATATGGATGTGTGCGTGTGTGTGTGTGTGTGTGTACGCGCCTCACCTTTCCCCATCTCTCTCTCTCTCTCTCTCTCTCTCTCTCTCTCTCTCTCTCTCTCTCTCTCTCTCTCTCCTAGTCCAAACATAGCGCACGTGCGAGGTATTAATTCCCCTCCCATGAGTAATCTCCAGTGTCATTATCTTGCCCCTCAACATCATCATCACCCCTCCCTCCCTGGCAGCACGTTTGGTCCACAATCATCATCCGGTGAACTATAACTTCATACAAAATGCCTCTGTGATTACCGTAGAATTACACGAACCAGTTAATTATTCCACGAATCGCCGGGACATTCTGCAAAGCAAGCACGACCAATGCAGACATAGAATACGTCATGATAATCGTCAACCACCACCTTCCCTCGACAGAGGCTATTCTCACACTCAAGTACGGGTACGTCTTCGACCAAAGCTGCGTTCTCAAGTTTACCACTATCTCCGCCGCTTCCTCCCAAACCACCGCCGACCGACACGTGCCAACTGACTCCGCCCACCAGCCGTTGCGAGTTGCCACGTACCACAATACGTTTAATAATCCCCTTCCTTTCGTCAAACTTCGTCTTTTTGAGACATACTCGATCATACCAGAGATAGAGGCTTCTCCCTCGCGGACCACAGGGCACCTTCAGTGGTGTATCGTATATGGTTTATGGCGCCGGCCCAACACAGTCGTTATCACGTTTAAATTATACCCCAAGCTGACTACTTCTTCTACCTACCTTCTCTCCCTCGCGTTTAAATTATACCCAAAGCTGACTTCTCCTCACCCCTCCCTCCCTCCCTCCATCCCTCACTT
This sequence comes from Panulirus ornatus, assembly GCF_036320965.1. Lineage (NCBI taxonomy): Eukaryota > Metazoa > Arthropoda > Malacostraca > Decapoda > Palinuridae > Panulirus > Panulirus ornatus. Next base: position 6,123,649 of record NC_092240.1, read on the forward strand.
CCAGCTTCTTTTTACGCACTTTTGAGTCACGCCTCGCATGTTACCCACGCCTTCCCAGGTGATACCTTCTTCTCCCACTTGAGGCACGACGGCACGACCTGCAGAGCGATGGTACGTGACCCTACAGCGCGAACGGTACAACATCCGAGTGGTACGACATCCTTGAGCACTACGGTACGATCCTTGAGCACGACGGTACGACCACAGAACACGACGGTACGATCCTTGAGCACGACGGTACGACCACAGAACACGACGGTACGATCCTTGAGCACGACGGTACGATCCTTGAGCACGACGGTACGACCCTTGAGCACGACGGTATGATCCTTGAGCACGACGTTACGACCCTTGAGCACGACGGTACGACCCTTGAGCACGACGGTATGATCCTTGAGCACGACGGTACGATCCTTGAGCACGACGGTACAATCCTTGAGCATGACGGTACGACCCTTGAGCAAGACGGTACGATCCTTGAGCAAGACGGTACGATCCTTGAGCACGACGGTACGACCCTTGAGCACGACGGTATGATCCTTGAGCACGACGTTACGACCCTTGAGCATGACGGTACGACCCTTTAGCATGACGGTACTAAAATAGACCACAACTATACGACCCCTCGAGCACCACGGTACGGTCCTTGAGCACTGGGGATAACGACCCTAGAACACGACAGCACTACCACCCCTTGAGTTCACATGACGGCACGACCCTGGGAGTGAGACGTGACGACCAGCGAGTACGTACAATGGCCTAACGTCTGAGGTAGCCCTGAAGGGCCGACGTACCCATGCCTCACAGGCGCGCTCAAGGTTCACCTCAGCATTAACCTCGCGCTCCTTATTCACCCCCCACACCCCCACCCCGCCCCTGACAACCAAACCTAAATCTACGCTTTTTGTTATGGAAATCCACATCCTGAATATTCACCATGCACTACCTTAACTTACAATGTGAAGTGCGTGTGTATTTAAAGTTTCTGGTAATCATTTTCTATTACTCGCTAAGTTATCTTCCTTCTCTTTCCCCCAGCATAACTGAGACGCTGGGGTTATCTGGGGGGAGAGGAGGGAGTCCGCAGGCCCCATACAGCTCAGAGGGGACCAGGATAAAGGCCTGATGGACAGGGGACTGATCTAGGTATCGCGTTTAAAAAGGGGTAGGGGGCCCACTTTAAAAACATGGATAGGGCTGAGCGTTGTCTTAAATCCTCTAGTGTTACTTAAACGACTTTTTAGTTACGTATACCCGATGTAAACAAGGCCCCTTGTTCTTGGTCGATGTAAATAAGGCCCCTTGTTCTAGGTCGATGTAAACAAGGCCCTTGTTCGAGATCGATGTAAACAAGGCCCCTTGTTCTAGGTTGATGTAAACAAGGCCCCTTGTTCTAGGTCGATGTAAACAAGGCCCTTGTTCGAGATCGATGTAAACAAGGCCCCTTGTTCTAGGTTGATGTAAACAAGGCCCCTTGTTCTAGGTCGATGTAAACAAGGCCCTTGTTCGAGATCGATGTAAACAAGGTCCCTTGTTCTAGGTCGATGTAAACAAGGCCCCTTGTTCTAGGCCGATGTAAACAAGGCCCCTTGTTCTAGGTCGATGTAAACAAAGCCCCTTGTTCTAGGTCGATGTAAACAAGGCCCGTTGCTCTAGGTCGATGTAAACAAGGGCCGCTGCTCTAGGTACAGAACCGTCTATTTCAAGTAAGAACCGGTTGTTTTGTGTGCTGAATCGCCTTTTACGAGCAAGGTTCTAGCTGTTCTAAGGACAGTGCCGGCTGCTCTGGTTACGAAACTGGTTTTCTTTACACCCCATTGGGCTAGCTGAGGCCTTATGGTACTTCTCTGACAACGTAATAACTTTTCAAAAAAGGCAGGTATATTTATATACAAAATCACCTCCATTGTCATCCTGATGATATAACAGTAATTCACTATTAATGAGGGCTTTAATAACTCGCTATTAATGAGGGCTTTAATAGCTCGCTATTCTAATGAGAGTTGTAAGCTCTATCATATACACAATATTCGTATACTTTATATATCAGGGAAATAAAGTTACGAAAAAAAAATATATTTTCTCTGGAAGAGAATAAACTTTCTGGTGGTGGTATGGAGGCGTTGGGGACTGGACTCTCTCTCTCTCTCTCTCTCTCTCTCTCTCTCTCTCTCTCTCTCTCTCTCTCTCTCTCTCTCTCTTTCTCTACACCCGTCTTCCTGTCACCCCCATGGCCTCTCTAACGAGGCGTATCGTTGCTTAGATTACGTCCTTCCTTAACTCAATCTACCTCGTCGTCTCGTTCGCCCGCCCGCGCGCCTGGAGGAGCACACGGACGACAGACTAGTGACCGAAGGAAAAAAAAAAGAAAAAAAAAAAGCATCGCGAGTATTAACTTCCCAGTCAACCTGGAGGAGGTTCTGAGACGTCTTCTTCAAAGAGCGTGTTGATCACCTTCTGGTTAAGTGGATGACCTAGAGGCTGTGGAGTGTCTTCAGTGTATGTACCAGCCTCCAGAATGTCTTAGCCAAAGACGGTGTATATCAATTTCCAGTCAGTTGGATGGAGACTCTAAAATGTCTTAGCCAAAGACGGTGTATACTAATTTCCAGTCAGTTGGATGGAGACTCCAAAATGTCTTAGCCAAAGACAGTGTATATCAATTTCCAGTCAGGGAGATGGAGACTCCAAAATGTCTTAGCCAAAGACAGTGTATACTAATTTCCAGTCAATTGGATGGAGACTCCAAAATGTCTTATCCAAGGACAGTATGTGTATACCAACCTCCAGTCGGATGCATGGAGACCTTCTGGTCTGTCTTACTCAAAGACATGTGTATATCACCTTCCAGTCAGTTTACTGGAGGCTCTGGAATGTGCATATGTCATCTCAGATGCTAAAGGACCATTGTAAGTCACCTTGATTTGTGTAGTCGTTTGATGACAAAGTCTTTGTATACGCTTATACATCGTCCGTCTAATACTGACTCCCATGACTGACTGATATGTAAAAAAAAACACATAATTCTCTCTCTCTCTCTCTCTCTCTCTCTCTCTCTCTCTCTCTCTCTCTCTCTCTCTCTCTCTCTCTCTCTCTTCTCTCTCTCTCTCTCTCTCTCTCTCTCTCTCTCTCTCTCTCTCTCTCTCTCACACACACACACACACACACACACACACATAAGTTGGTACCTTTCCAAACCGTCCATTTACAGATCTATAAAATATTCACTTTCCCATTTATCCCCCCCACCATATTTCATCAGCCACGTCCACATGGTGCCTCTTTGTTCTCAGACCCAGATGATGTCATCAATAACCTCGCCCTCCCTCCTGACCTCTCCCACTCTCCCTCCGGACCTCTCCCACTCTTCCTCCTGACCTCTTCCAATCTCCTTGACCTCTCCCACTCTCCCTCTTGACGTCTCCCACTCTCCCACCTGACCTCTCCCACTCTCCCTCCTGACCTCTCCGACTCTGCCTCCTGATCTCTCCATCTCTCCCTCCTGACCTCTCCCTCTCTCCCTCCTGACCTTTCCCATTCTCCCTCTTGACCTCCCACACTCTCCCTACTGACTTCCCGCTCCCCCTTTTCACCCCATCCCCCTCCACCACCTCCAAGATACAACCGACGTACACTCCATTAAAATTAATGGATTTCTTTGAGGACATTACGGCAGCTGCCGGAGCCCCCCCCCCCCCCCCCACACACACACACACACACACACATCACCAGGCTAGCAGTATCCTGCTGGAGTCCTGGTCCTCGGGGCAACACTTGCCACGGTATCCTACACAGCCTCAAGCCTCTCTCTCCCTGGGAGTCCTGCTTCTGTCCCACACGTCTGTGTGGGTGACCGACCGACACCCCTCCTCCTCTTCCATCATCAAACCTTCCCCCTTCCATCTTCACGCCGTCTCTTCCATCGCCATCATACCTCCCACTCCCTTCCATCGTCATCATACCTCCCGCTCCCATCGTCATCATACCTCCCGCTGCCTTCCATCGTCATCATACCTCCCTCTCCCTTCCATCGCCATCATACCTCCCTCTCCCTTCCATCGTCATCATACCTCCCGCTCCCTTCCATCGTCATCATACCTCCCTCTCCCTTCCGTCGTCATCATACCTCCCGCTCCCTTCCATCGTCATCATACCTCCCGCTCCCTTCCATGGTCATCATACCTCCCTCTCCCTTCCATCGTCATCATCCTCCATTCCCCTACGCCACCATTACCGTACCCTATCCATCTCCCCTTATCCATCATCATTCATTCTTATTTTCCCCTCAGTTCCATCTACCTAACCCTCCACCTAATTTGACAGTCATCTCCCCGGGTCTGTGTAGTTTTCCCTCCCGATGGGCCCCCCCTTTCCCTCCCTCCCTCCCGTCCTCTACCATGCGACTGCCCTCCCATTGAGAGAGAGGGGTCACTCCGCTAATGTCGTCAGGGGTGATGGAAGGGTGTGGATGGGAGGAGTGGCGAGGGAGGGAAGCCCGCCTCTTTCCCCTCGAGATTAATGGAAGGGGGTGGAAGGGGGATGGGAGGGGGAGCTCCACCTGCTCTCCCACCCCCCCCACTACCGTAGGTCGCCATCGTCGGTGGAGAGGTGGTGGACTCGGCTCCCATCTTCTACGGTGCTAACATCGGTTCCCATTCTCTAAAATGCACTGTTACGGTGTGTGTGTGTGTGTGTGTGTGTGTGTGTGTGTGTGTGTGTGTGTGTGTGTGTGTGTGTGTGTGTATCGGTTCCCATTCTCTACAGCGTTGGCCTCGGCCCCCATCTTTTCCAATGTTTTCATCGGTTACCATTTTGTATGGTGTCTCCCCCCCCCCCCCCCCCTCCCGGCTCCCATTTTCCAGAGCCTTTCCATGAGTTGTAACTCTCTACGGCATCTTCATTTAGTTCCCATCCTCTATGGCATGGTATCACCTGTTTCTTTGCGTCGTCTGCATCGGTTCCCATCTTCTACCACGACTGCCATGAATATCATAGTAATCGCCCTGAGGCATATTATACACAACCCCCGCTACCAACACTACCACCATGATCAGTACAACTACAACCACTCCAACCACAACCACCACTACCACCACCACCATCGTCGTCCTAGGGGAGGTAGGTAGGTAGACAGGTAGGTAGGTAGGTAGGTAGGTAGGTAGGTAGGTAGGTAGGTAGGTAGGTAGGCAGGCAGGCAGGCAGGCAGGCAGGCAGGTACGTAGGTAGAAAGGTAGGTAGGAACGTAGGTAGGAAGGCAGGTAGGTAGGTAGGTAGAAAGATAGGTAGGAAGGTAGGTAGGAAGGCAGGCAGGTAGGTAGGTAGGTAGGTAGGTAGGCAGGTAAGTAGGTAGGTAAGGTAAAGGTAAAGGCGTGGTGGTGATGGCCTGAGCACCTCCAGGAGGTATTCTGAACCAGTCTCCTGATGACCTACGCCCACCAGCCCGCCCGCCCGCCCGCTCCTCTCTCTCTCTCTCTCTCTCTCTCTCTCTCTCTCTCTCTCTCTCTCTCTCTCTCTCTCTCTCTCTCTCAGCACGTAGTAGGTACAATCTCCCCCTCCCCCCCCCCCCCCCTTCCCTCCCTCCCCCCGCACTAGGTTACCCCGCCCTTCGGTATCGGGAGGCTGTGACTTAGCCAGCCAGCATCCCCCTGTGGTGGTGACGACAATGATGTGGTCTCTCCTCCTCCATAAAATCCTACTTAAACAATCCCTCAAGTCCTCCCCCCCCCGTCTTCCACACACCCCTCCCCCTTCCCCCTTTAAGAAAAGAAAATGGGTCGCCCGCGACGTAATGAAGCGATGTGGCGTCGTTGCTCCTGAAATAAAATAAAAAAATGAAAAAAAAGGTATCATTCTGCAATTTCCACGACTGAATCAACTCGACCAGGGAAGGGCGAGACAAATGAAAGACATTTTCTTTTTTTCATGAGTCTGACAGAAACGATATAAAACCATGAATTTATAATATATATATATATATATATATATATATATATATATATATATATATATATATATATATATATATATATATATATATATATATATATTCGTTCAGGAATAATGTTTCTCTCTGTCTCTACCAATAACGTATGTGTTATTCAACACTTATATGTCCACTCACGTCATCCTCCATAAACAATGTGCTTCTACCACCACGTCCATTACATGTGCTCATGAGCCATAAGTTCGACGTCACCACACAGTCCTGAAAGGCTTCCAACCATGTGCGTTCCTCGATACCATTTTTTTTCACAACACTCACATCTTCAGCTACTCCGTCCCCCTTAATCCCGACCACAGCAGGTAAAGTTATTCATCTTCACTGTCCTTATTATATACCATCTACCCTGACCATCTCTACTGTCATTATCATATACCATCTACCTTGACCATCTCTACTGTCATTATCATATACCATCTACCCTGACCATCTCTACTGTCATTATCATATACCATCTACCCTGACCATCTCTACTGTCATTATCATATACCATCTACCTTGACCATCTCTACTGTCATTATCATATACCATCTACCTTGACCATCTCTACTGTCATTATCATATACCATCTACCTTGACCATCTCTACTGTCATTATCATATACCATCTACCCTGACCATCTCTACTGTCATTATCATATACCATCTACCCTGACCATCTCTACTGCCCTTATCACTGTCCATCTACCTTGACCCTAGATAACCTTGTGTGTCACAGCCATGCACGGGAGAGGTGGGGGAGACGCCATGCATTCCTCCATGCAAGGTACTTGCCTTCCCTACACACATCCACTTCCTCTCCCGTGTTCGCAAGGGTCTGTCTGCACACCACACATCATTTTTTTCTCTCACTCTCTCTTTTGGTCTCCCTTCCTCCGAGTCGACCGTCAGTTTTAAGGGCCTTCCCACTGACCATCCTCACCGACCTTTACCGCTAAGTACTAAGCCTCACCTAAAGGTCAGAGGCCATGACAACAGACATGGCCAGCGGTAGTGACGGTGATGTGCTCGAGGGTCGTACCGGTCGCGCTTACGGGAACGAGAGAGTGTGATTCCCACCCCAAAGGGTCGTCACAGCCACCAGGTTAATGACCTCTTGACCCCTGACATAACGACTTCCAAGGGTCGTCACGGCCACCAGGTGGATGACCTCTTGACCCCTGACATAACGACTCCCAAGGGTCGTCACAGCCACCAGGTGGATGACCTCTTGACCCCTGACATAACGACTCCCAAGGGTCGTCACAGCCACCAGGTGGATGACCTCTTGACCCCTGACATAACGACTCCCAAGGGTCGTCACGGCCACGAGTCTGATGGAGTACCTGACACACGAGCTCCAGGGTCGTCCTCGACGGCTGTGGTGGACTTGTCAAAGTCTCCTGAGCAGAAGGTCACGGGGCGAGCACCACTGGGCGGGCAGAGATCCCCCTCTGATAAGGTCACAAAGGCAGGTACAGGGTTGGACGCCTACGCCACCTTGACTATCATATCATTACAGCTTATACTAGTACTGCTGCTACTACTACTACTGCTGCTGCTGCTGTTGCTACTGCTACTACTATCATTACTTCTACTACTACTGCTACAACTACTACTACTACTACTACTACTATTACTACTACTACTACTACTACTGCTGCTGCTGCTGCTGCTGCTACTACTACTACTACTACTACTGCTACTCTGTGTGTGTGTGTGTGTGTGTGTGTGTGTGTGTGTGTGTGTGTGTGTGTGTGTGTGTGTGTGTGTGTGTGCCCACTGGGAATTACCTATCTCAACCTACATGATGATGTGAGTCAATACGTATAATGTCCCCCATCCTCAAACAGATACAGCGGTCCAGCCTTGTTCTGAAAATATATTCCCATTCCTGACATACGCTACATTCTTACTTAATGAATTCCACTCCCATTTTCAACTTTTCCATTACTAAAGAAATACTGCCTGTCATAACCTGTCTTTGTTTCTTTCTTTTGTTTTTCCGACCTCCGCTATTTTCTTTCCCCTCGTCAAAATCAGTACGTCTATTCAGAATTCGTCAAGGCATTTCAAGACAGACCCCCGTCTCTTCATTCAAAGTCTTTTAAAAAACGACGCATCTTTCCAACCCCTCTCTCTCTCTCTCTCTCTCTCTCTCTCTCTCTCTCCCCGCACAGCCCACACCCCTGCGAATTCGCTCACCCTTCCCAGCTCCATACTGTCGCACGTTCTATCGACTTCTCTGCACGCGTCTTGATGCAGGAGCTCCGCAAAGATACACCACATCCAACTTCAGGTCTCACATCATCTCGCAATTCAGTGCCTTAAAGCTATCAATCTGTTTGCCAGTAATCAATTAGCTCAGCTAATATTCTCCCCAGTGTTTCTATCCAACTGATGCAGCGTGGAGTGTCAATACCTTCATGATCTTTTTTCTCAAAATTCGTCCGCTCTCGTCCTCCACCTCCCATGACAAGCTGCGATAGTCATCTGTATTCCCCCCTCTGCCGTCCTTCATAACCCCCGACACCACTAACTTCTGCCATCAGTTCTGTATCATCTGCAAACACGCTTCTACCATACTGTTCCTCTCTCGTATATATGCTCCTGACATACACCAAGTATACAGCAGGTCCCAAGACCTCACCTTGAGGAGGCAGCACATCCACACATGCCTTACTCCTACGGTGAACACCTCCACTACTCACTGCTCTCACCAATCTCTCACTTCATCATCTCCAATTCCGTTTTTTTCCCCCAGCTCCCGAGTGATATCATCCTGCTTCCTCTGTTTCCATTCATAACCACATGACGAGGCACCGTCTCGAACATCTTTGTCAAATCCAAATACACACAATCCATCCATTCCTCTCTATATTCTCTCCATCCTTGAGATGACCTCATGGTACTCTATCACCTTAACACCATGATCTTTCATCACGAAATACAAACTGCACACATCAGTCAAAATTCAGTGTGATCGCGATGTTGTGAGGCGTATCTATGATTATTTTTCCCATTATCTGATACGAGTGTGTTATTACCTATTTCTAGTTACCTGTGTCTACTGCACGGGGAGGGGAAATTTATATTCGTGGGGACCCATCTTCCAACACATTCAAAATAATGATTCCGAGATCACATACACTCGACGCGTATGGCCCACGCTTACGTGTGTGTGTGTGTGTGTGTGTGTGTGTGTGTGTGTGTAATCATAGTACAGCGCCACGCTATCATTGGCGTCCTGCAATATGCGTTTCCTGGAGACTGCGAAGGGCGACACACGGAGGAGGGAGAGTGACACCAAGACTCCGTGCTTCAGTGTGATCCTCTAACCCAACAATACAGATCCTCAGACTGCTGAGGTTGGGAAATTCCTCCTCTCCCTTCACCCAGCACACGGCAGCAGCCCTGATCCACCCTCATTACCATCTCTTTGGGCTCTTGAAGGGGTTGCCCCTGCGAGGCAAGGTGGGGGAAAGGGGAGTTCACAGGGTACAACAGCTCTGCAGTGGAGGGAGAGGAGGAGGAGGAGGAGGAAGCCGTCGGTCGGTGGGAGTTCTGGTACTGACAACATTGTACAGGCGTGAGGAGGGGTAAGTGGCCAGCTGGGCTGCCTACAGTATCGGTGTCACGAGTATACATATCAGTGTGTGTGTGTGTGTGTGTGTGTGTGTGCGAGCGCGCGAGAGTGTGGGGGGGGCTATCAGTACACACATGTACATACAATTAAGCTCATTCACCACAGTACAATGCGCAGGTCCGGGGGGAGGGGAAAAATCGGTGCCAGGTCGCGTGCTGCATATAAAGTACTTCAGTTAAGACCAGTGACGACAACCCTCTCCTCTCCCTCTCTCTCTCTCTCTCTCTCTCTCTCTCTCTCTCTCTCTCCCCTACCTCTAGCTATCTGGGGTAGGCTGCAAGAGGAGGAGGAGGAGGAGTGATGCCCCCTACATCCCCAGAGTTACTCAGACATTACACGACTCCAAGCACCAGTCTTTCCCTCCTCGGAGGCAGAGGGAGGCACTCCCTGCATCATAGCGACCGACGAGTGCTATGTTAACAAGAACCATGGCCATGTTAGATCAACCCAGAACCACTGCCATGATATACTCCAGGTGCTATGTTAACATGAACCATGGCCATGTTAGATCAACCCAGAACCACTGCCATGATATACTCTAGAGAGCCACAGCAACGATATACTAACAGGAAACAGCCGTCATACCAGTATACTCACAAGAAGCAGCCATGCTATAAATCCAACAGACCCGCGGCCATGATATATTCCTAAATAGAAGAAAGAGAAACGTATTGGGTGTTCTTTTTTTATCGCTCAATTCTGTATCTATTCTTATCAGTCAGAACGATCTATTTCAGGATAACAATCAGCGCAATCATTCATTATCACCTTCGTCCACCGACTGTATAGATAAGACGTACGGCGGGGTGTGTAGGCCTACCGGCCACCACCCCCTTCCCCTTCTCCATCGCCCCTGGCGTAGTGCCAGATGTCGCCAGCATCTTCCCGACCCGACCCTGCCGGGAGGCCTCTCCTACTAGAGCCTGCTTGCCTCCCTCCCTCCCTCCCTCCCTCGTCCTCCTCTCCCCTTGCTATTGAATCAATATGACTCCCCACACTTACAAGTTCTCCTCCCTGAACTCCCCGGTCGCAGCGCAAACCCTCTCCCCACCACTACAAGATGACCTCCGTGTGTGTGTGTGTGTGTGTGTGTGTGTGTGTGTGTGTGTATGACCGATGCACCGTGGCTAATGTGTACAAAACAGTTCCGGCACCGGGGGGAAGGAGGAGGAGGAGGAGGGATTAAGTCATTCCTAATCACTTCAGCCGATGGTTCATGATGACTCAGACCTTCCCCAAATAATAATCCGCGCGCGGTAATCCATCGTCCACGTGTGCGCCACCAAACCCCCGCCCCGCCCCGTCATCAAAGACGGAGGGCGTCGCGCCTCCTGCAGGTGTACGTCAAAGTCTCGTGTTCATCGTGGACGTCGTGGTCACGACCCGACGAAGTCGCTGCCGGCCGGGTCGTGGATGTATGTTGCCCCAGAAGCAGCTCAGGACGATGCCCTCTGGGTTCGATAACCTCCTCACTACCCCCACCACACCCCTCTCGCTATCACCCCCGCACTGATAAAAGATTCAACCATGTTACGTATCTGGGTTAGGCTCAGTTTTACTCCTGCTGCTGCAAATTCTTCTTCATCATCATCATCTACTTCAATCAATTCTTCTTCCTCCTCTTCCTCTTCTACTTCACCATCATCTACTTCAATCAATTCTTCTTCTTCCTCCTCCTCCTCCTCCTCCTCCTCTTCCTCTTCTTCTTCTTCATCATCATCATCTACTTTAATCAATTCTTCTTCATCTTCCTCCTCCTCCTCCTCTTCTTCTTCATTATCATCTTTTTCAATCAATTCTTCTCCTTTCTTCCTCCTCCTCCTCCTCTTCTTCTTCTTCTTCTTCTTCTTCTTCTTCACAGACAGTTGGTGCCTAAATCTCCCGGCATTTTCAGGACTACAATCTTGAGCTCTTCTTAAGCGCAGGGCGCTTTCCCTGGCGCTCACGCACGTCGCTCATGCAGCTCAGTGTTCTCCGTGGGCTTTAGATAAATACAGTCTTACCGTAATGATGTGTTGTCATGAGTGGTAAAGGGAAAATCTGGAGTGCACGTGTTATGAACAAGACCCACCGAATATGTACAATGAAGGGCTAATATCTACCGGCATTTCTGAGACGAACCTGTATATCTACCAGTGTTCTAGGGACAGGTCTACAAATCTACCAGTGTTCTAGGGACAGGTCTACAAATCTACCAGTATTTCCGAGACAGGCACGTAGATCTACCGTGTAATCAGAGGGGACAGGCATGCAAATCTACCATCATTTCAGGGCCGAGCCTGTAAGTCTAGCTAAGCGTGATCACTTCTTCAGTAAGAGACTAACGTGTCTGCGAATGTTCTAAGCACACACACACACACACACACACACACACATACAAGCTATGATACGTGTTTCTCTTCCCGCATTTTGATTCTGTGGAATTCTACTCCTCATTTAGTCTTTCCTTCCTCCGACACTAACCTCTCCTCCACCTTCGTGGGTCGAGTCAACAAACATGCGAGATGCTTAAATCAGTCCCCCCTCTTCCCCTCTCTCTCGAACTGATTCGTTTGCGTTTTCCTTTCTTTTGATAAAATCCTTATCTTACCTTATCAACCGATCATGGCTTCCACTTGGGAAACACAGTTTCGCACAAGCCACATCGGCTGACGTACAGATAACAACACCGCCAACACCAGATTGTTACATACGACACAATGATCAATTGTTATATACAACACAATGATCAACACCACCGAGTCCACCAACCAACACAGCACCAGCTATAACAACAACAACAACATCACTACCACAACAACAATCGCTGCCGTGGCAACAACAGACAGAAAAAAAAATAGTGTCACCACAACCATCAACCATGAACAACCACAGCACCAGTGATACCACACACCCACCATCGCCACCACCTACACCACAACAGCGGCACACACGACAATAACAACCTCGTTACATCCACCACCACCACCACGGACGTGTCAGCAGCACCAACAACCACAACCACCACGGACGTGTCAACAACACCAACAACCACAACCACCACGGACGTGTCAACAACACCATCAACCACAACCACCACGGCATCAGCAGCTGGGCGGCACGATCCACCGGACTCCACAGGGAGGGGAGGCGTTCCTGACCCCCCGCGCGGCCCAGACCACCTGCAGAGGGAGGGAGGGAGGGAGGGAGGGAGGGAGGATGAACACCAGGCGCAGACCGCTGGAACGAACCGCGGCCCTAATCCCCGACGACGGACTGGGAGAGAGAAAATTCATTGGCTCTGAATGGAGGGGATTCATAGGCTACCCACCTCGAGTTAAGACGAATGCAAAGGTTCAAACTCTTCCAAGTCAACTAATTCATGACGTTGGATACAGATTTTTCACTCCTAAAAATTTGATTTCGAGGTAGATACGGTAAATATCTATCGTCTGGAGAGAGAGAGAGAGAGAGAGAGAGAGAGAGAGAGAGAGAGAGAGAGAGAGAGAGAGAGAGAGAGAGAGAGAGAGACACTCCTTACTACCCACGTATCTCCTGTGCGTCGTACGCGGCGACTATGAGGAGTGGCAGGGGAGGAGGGAGGGGGGAGCTGACAATCCTCCCCTCCTATACAATCACCTTCCAAAAATCAGGAACGCAAGAAGGTGTGCGAGGAGTTTCCCTTCATGGCTCGGTTCCTGGCGCTCCCTCGTTAAGGCAGGTAGAGGCGCATAGGTAAGAAAAAAAAACGCTTTCAAACGCCCGACTGAGGGACACTTGAGCACCCGTTTACCACAGGGAACACCCACCAGACATCCGTCACCGGGGGGCGACGCCTCCTCCCTCCATCCCCCCACGAAGCCTCCACCACGAGGGGCTTAGGACTCCTGCCCTGGCGCGCTCTGCGTCCTGCTCACCTGCTGACGAGGTGAACCATCCTCAACACCTGTTGAAGCCTTTTTTCCTGTATGTTAGCTGAGACGACACGAGTAAATGAATGGTCTCACCAACGCCATCTCATTTACACGCACACACACACACACACACACACACATATATATATATATATATATATATATATATTCATTCCTATGAGTCCACGGGGAAAATGAAACACGATAAGTTCCCAAGTGCACTTTCGTGTAATAATCACATCATCAGGGAAGACACAAGAGAGAAATATAACAGTCAGTTGACATACAACGAAGAGACGTAGCTAGGATGCCAAAGGGATGGCGAACAGCTGGATTGAGCAAAGGACCGACTGCCCAGACTAGGATTCGAACCTATGTGGCCTTCCCGCCTTCCTCTTTGTGACACATGAAGCCCCCTCCTCCTCCACCACCACCACATGAGGCTTCTCTCCAACAGGGAATGAAGCCTTCTCGTCATCTAAGGAATCCTACCTCGCTAATAGGCAGTGGCTTCCACCACCAGTTGCTGAGGCCCTCCCCACGAGCAGAGGACGAGGCCCCTTCTACCAGCAGATCACGTCAGCCACACCCTATTAAACCTCCCCAGCAGGAGAAAATCAGAGGTCTTAACCGTGAAGCAAGACCGCACGGTCCTCAGGGTCAACCTGAGCAACTGGAAGTGTTCCAGGATTATCCTGAGCAACTGGAGGTGTTCCAGGATCATCCTGAGCGACTGGAGGTGTTCCAGGATCATCCTGAGCAACTGGAGGTGTTCCAGAGTTATCCTGAGCAACTGGAGGTGTTCCAGGGTTATCCTGAGCAACTGGAGGTGTTCCAGGATCATCCTGAGCAACTGGAGGTGTTCCAGGATCATCCTGAGCAACTGGAGGTATTCCAGTATCATCCTGAGCAACTAGAGGTGTTCCAGGGTTATCCTGAGCACCTAGATGTGTTCCAGGATCATCCTGAGCAACTGGAGGTGTTCCAGGATTCTTCGATTGGTGGTTAAGTCTTGACGTTAACGACCTGTAATGACCATGAGCAGGTGACAGGCCTAAAACTCTATCTAGCCAACCAGCAAGACACTGGAGCCTCCAGTCACCAGCAGATCAATAAACCACCGCAAAAATTGCCTCCCACCACATCTCATTCCCACGTGGCCGTCCGTGAAATGATTGAATTACACCAAATAGCCTCACGCCCGGTCTACAAATTTATTTTTCTTCCTTCCCCCCTCTCAATCTACCCTCATGTGTGTGTGTGTGTGTGTGTGTGTGTGTGTGTGTGTGTGTGTGTGTGTGTGTGTGTGTGTGTGTGTTCTCCGTTAAACAATCTCTTCCTATTTTTTTCATCCTTGCCTCCTACGTGTATTGTATACCTTTATTTTACTTTTCTTAAATGCCATCATTCCATTCCTGCTGTTCCCCTTTCTGTGCTTCCTACCCACTACACATGCGTGTCAGTACTAAACATTCTTCATACCTTCACCATACAACTAAACATTCTTTATACCTTCACTATACAACTAAACATTACTCATACCTTCACTATACAACTAAACATTCTTTATACCTTCACTATACAACTAAACATTCCTCATACCTTCACTATACAACTAAACATTCCTCATACCTTCACTATACAACTAAACATTCTTCATACCTTCACTATACAACTAAACATTCCTCATACCTTCACTATACAACTAAACATTCCTCATACCTTCACTACACCACTTAACATGACACAATCCGTGACATCCTCTCAATATTTTCCAGGGCTTTCAGACGACAGTAAATATTTACACCTACATGATCCTCCTAGCCATTTCACCTTATCAGCTTTCCAGTTTCCAGTCCTTGATATCCTTATCACATCCCATATTTCCCCCCTCATATACAAAGTTAATATCATTAATTCTTACGAACCAGTTGCCTGTATTATAATGAGCGGTGATAGGTTCATCTTGCACGTATATGATCATTACCCCGACCACGTATGGTCCAAACCACATAATGCAACTGTTATCATCGTTATCACTGGATCACACACACTGGTGTTAGTTATCAGCGCTAGCGTCATTCACCCGTTACTCGTCAGTGGATGTTTACGCCGAGGTAACACCCTGTTCGTTCGCCCGGCGATGACGGGGAGTGACACATGATGATAACCTCGGGTCTGCCCCCCCGCTCTGTGTTCCACCATAGTTGCAATCTGAGACTGTATATTGATGGTGTATGTTGATGTCTGTTGATGGTGTATGTTGATGTCCGTTGATGGTGTATGTTGATGTCTGTTGATGGTGTATGTTGATGTCCGTTGATGGTGTATGTTGATGTCCGTTGATGGTGTATGTTGATGTCCGTTGATGTCTGTTGATATCCAGTGATGTCTGTTGATGAAGTATGTTGATGCCTGTTGAAAGTGTATGTTGATGTCTGTTGATAGAGTCTGTTGATGTCCGGTGGTGTCTGTTGGTGGTGTATGTTGATATCCGTTGATGTGCAATCCCCCCCTCTCCCTTCATCAACACACGACGGCACGACGACCCATGGGTACTGGTGGTCTGGCGGCCTGACCTGTAACATGAGAGGGTGTGTCTTGGCCAAAATGTTAGGCCTTTTAATGCCCAAAGGTATCGACCTGCTGCCCGAGGTCGATGGTCGAATCTCAGCGGTCGGTCGAGGGTCGTGTCACAGTCCTTAAAGTACAGAGGCCGTACCGTCATGCTCAGGGGTCGTACCTTCGTACTCACGAGGGTCGTAC
Organism: Panulirus ornatus; assembly: GCF_036320965.1. Classification (NCBI taxonomy): domain Eukaryota; kingdom Metazoa; phylum Arthropoda; class Malacostraca; order Decapoda; family Palinuridae; genus Panulirus; species Panulirus ornatus. The sequence continues at coordinate 6,139,933 of NC_092240.1, forward strand.
CTTCATACTCACGAGGGTCGTACCTTCATACTCACGAGGGTCGTACCTTCATACTCACGAGGGTCGTA
>NC_092240.1:6145000-6160000 GCF_036320965.1 Panulirus ornatus
AAGAAAAAAAGACAATAAAACAGTAGGAAAGAAAAAAAGACAATAAAACAGTAGGAAAGAAAAGATAGGACAATAAAACAGTAGGAAAGAAAAAAAAAGACATTAAACAGTAGGAAAGAAAAAAAAAGACAATAAAACAGTAGGAAAGAAAAAAAGACAATAAAACAGTAGGAAAGAAAAAAAGACAATAAAACAGTAGGAAAGAAAAGATAGGACAATAAAACAGTAGGAAAGAAAACTGATCAGATACTAATCGAACACAGCATTATGAAACTCGTGTGTAAGACTCCGCTGATGTGAACATAAAGATTATCATAATACATAAAAAGGCACACGTCTACGGTCCTGACCAATGAAGGATTAAAAAAAAAAAACCCTTTTAGTGAGCTGAATGCATTTAAGAAGCCAAATCCCAGACAAAAGCAGCCCCACGTACACAAACGAACGGATACCTACATACACACTCAGACACCTTCTCATACAGATCCCTCGACTATTGTTTTTTCGGTGTGTTGACCAGAGCTGCCACGCATAATCCCGTTGTAGTCTAAAGTCCATAATCGTTAGATGAACACGCTCAAAAAAAAAAAACACTTGTCCAGCGCGCGCGCACACACACACACACACACACACACACACACACACTTGCTGGGTAAATCCAATAAGCCGTTATTTATTCATTTTTGTTGTTATTTCCCTGTTAGCGAAGGGTGAGAGATAAACCCGATGCAATATAGTCTAGCCGCTCAAAGCCTGTTGTTATACGGGCTTCCATGTTGTCGTGATTAGCGTTACTGACCATGGGTTAGCAACTGCGGGGCCCTCCCCTAGGGGGTGGAACTAGCATAGGCTTAAATCCTAGGCATGGCAGTCGGCCCAAACCCAACTCAGGTGCTCACATATTCCACATCTGTAAAACTCCTTTGATATCTATCTATCTATCTTATCTATCTATCTATCTATCTATCTATCTATAAATATATATATATATATATATATATATATATATATATATATATATATATATATATATATTTATTTATATATTATTTATTTTGCTTTGTCGCTGTCTCCCGTGTTAGCGAAGTAGCGCAAGGAAACAGACGAAAGAATGGCCCAACCCAGCCACATACACATGTATATATACATACACATCCACACATAAAGATGATTTTTGTGACGAATGACAAACAATTCCCTTTCAGCTTTCAAATGTCAACAATTCTGCCACTGTCCATACAGCACAAATGGTTAACCTCCTCTTGCACACCACGGTACGTTTCTTCACGCTATCAAACTACCCAAGGGTCGTATAGCGTCGTGCTCAAGGGTCGTACCGTCGTGCTCAAGGGGTCGTACCGTCGTGCTCAAGGGTCGTACACCGTCGTGCTCTAGGGGTCGTACTGTTGTCCTCAAGGATCGTACCGTCGTGCTCAAGGGGTCGTACCGTCGTGCTCAGGGGTCGTACCGTCGTGCTCAAGGGGTCGTACCGTCGTGCTCAAGGGTCGTACCGTCGTGCTCAAGAGGATCAACGCGTAGTAATAAGCACTCTTACAATCTAACCCATGTCTGTCAGCTCAACATGGAGTAAGTGATACGTGAGCAATAAACACAGCGAGATAACTTTACCAACATCGGTATACGTTGAAAAAAAAAATAAAATATGTACCATTATTGTCAAAACTATACTCTGCCTTTGACTGATGCACAGAGCCACCATGATATATATATATATATATATATATATATATATATATATATATATATATATATATATATCTTTTTTTTTTTTTTTTTTTTTTTATACTTTGTCGCCGTCTCCCGCGTTTGCGAGGTAGCGCAAGGAAACAGACGAAAGAAATGGCCCAACCCCCCCCCCCCCCCATACACATGTACATACACACGTCCACACACGCAAATATACATACCTACACAGCTTTCCATGGTTTACCCCAGACGCTTCACATGCCTTGCTTCAATCCACTGACAGCACGTCAACCCCTGTATACCACATGACTCCAATTCACTCTATTTCTTGCCCTCCTTTCACCCTCCTGCATGTTCAGGCCCCGATCACACAAAATCTTTTTCACTCCATCTTTCCACCTCCAATTTGGTCTCCCTCTTCTCCTTGTTCCCTCCACCTCCGACACATATATCCTCTTGGTCAATCTCTCCTCACTCATTCTCTCCATGTGCCCAAACCATTTCAAAACACCCTCTTCTGCTCTCTCAACCACGCTCTTTTTATTTCCACACATCTCTCTTACCCTTACGTTACTTACTCGATCAAACCACCTCACACCACACATTGTCCTCAAACATCTCATTTCCAGCACATCCATCCTCCTGCGCACATCTCTATCCATAGCCCACGCCTCGCAACCATACAACATTGTTGGAACCACTATTCCCTCAAACATACCCATTTTTGCTTTCCGAGATAGTGTTCTCGACTTCCACACATTTTTCAAGGCTCCCAAAATTTTCGCCCCCTCCCCCACCCTATGATCCACTTCCGCTTCCATATATATATATATATATATATATACCATCTCCTTGCTTCCTATGGCTCATCATACGCTCAAACCTATCATGCTCTGTGAAATCCTTTGTTCATCCTGGATTTAAATGGTTCTAATGCCTGCTAAACGTCTGAGATACCTTCTAAATAGCAGAAATGCCTTGTAAATGGCTTAGAAGCCTTCAAAATGGCCCAGAAGCCTTCAAAATGACTCAAGATACCTTTTCTAAATGGCTCAGATATTTTCTAAATGGATGTGCTGCGGACACATTAACCCAAGTGGTTCAACAATCAACTTAAATGTCTATATCCGGGCGTTAGTACGGTGTGTAGTGACGTGAAGAAGTATTCAACCTGATTCAACACACTACAGCAAACACTGCAACTTATCCAACACATTACAGCAGGTATTCTAAATGATCCCAGGATATTACAGCAGGTATTCTAAATGATCCCAGGATATTACAGCAGGTATTCTAAATGATCCCAGAATATTACAGCAGGTATTCTAAATGATCCCAGAATATTACAGCAGATATTCTAAATGATCCCAGAATATTACAGCAGGTATTCTAAATGATCCCAGAATATTACAGCAGATATTCTAAATGACCCCAGAATATCACAGCAGATATTCTAAATGATCCCAGAATATTACAGCAGGTATTCTAAATGATCCCAGAATATTACAGCAGATATTCTAAATGATCCCAGAATATCACAGCAGATATTCTAAATGATCCCAGAATATTACAGCAGGTATTCTAAATGATCCCAGAATATTACAGCAGGTATTCTAAATGATCCCAGGATATTACAGCAGGTATTCTAAATGATCCCAGAATATTACAGCAGGTATTCTAAATGATCCCAGAATATTACAGCAGGTATTCTAAATGATCCCAGAATATTACAGCAGGTATTCTTAATGATCCCAGAATATTACAGCAGGTATTCTAAATGATCCCAGGATATTACAGCAGATATTCTAAATGATCCCAGAATATTACAGCAGGTATTCTTAATGATCCCAGAATATTACAGCAGGTATTCTAAATGATCCCAGAATATTACAGCAGGTATTCTAAATGATCCCAGAATATTACAGCAGATATTCTAAATGATCCCAGAATATTACAGCAGGTATTCTAAATGATCCCAGAATATTACAGCAGGTATTCTGAATGATCCCAGGATATTACAGCAGGTATTCTAAAGCATTTCCAACAGAGAACAGTAAATATCCACCTCACGTTGGAGTGCCATCAGGTCCAAACTTTCTATTGAACCTCACACTCAAAACCCCAACCTGTGGGTGTTGGAGGACAAACACCTTCAGGACACACTCCCACGTCACTAAATCAACTCTCCATAATAAGAATAATGTACCACATCTAAGCAGTTCTTAAGCAAAGCCTTTGCGCCACCCGGTATGTGCCCCACTTCACTATCTGTGCCACTCAGTATGTGCCCCACTTCACTATCTGCGCCACCTAGTATGTGCCCCACTTCACTATCTGCGCCACCCGGTATGTGCCCCACTTCACTATCTGCGCCACCCGGTATGTGCCCCACTTCACTATCTGCGCCACCCGGTATGTGCCCCACTTCACTATCTGTGCCACCCGGTATGTGCCCCACTTCACTATCTGCGCCACCCAGTATGTGCCCCACTTCACTATCTGCGCCACCCGGTATGTGCCCCACTTCACTATCTGCGCCACCCGGTATGTGCCCCACTTCATTATCTGCGCCACCCAGTATGTGCCCCACTTCACTATCTGCGCCACCCAGTATGTGCCCCACTTCACTATCTGCGCCACCCAGTATGTGCCCCACTTCACCATCTGCGCCACCCAATATGTGCCCCACTTCACTATCTGCGCCACCCGGTATGTGCCCCACTTCACCATCTGCGCCACCCAGTATGTGCCCCACTTCACCATTGCGCCAACCAGTATGTGCCCCACTTCACCATCTGCGCCACCCAGTATGTGCCCCACTTCACCATCTGCGCCACCCAATATGTGCCCCACTTCACTATCTGCGCCACCAAGTATGTGCCCCACTTCACTATCTGCGCCACCCGGTATGTGCCCCACTTCACTATCTGCGCCACCCAGTATGTGCCCCACTTCACTATCTGTGCCACCCAGTATGTGCCCCACTTCACTATCTGCGCCACCCAGTATGTGCCCCACTTCACTATCTGCGCCACCCAGTATGTGCCCCACTTCATTATCTGCGCCACTCAGTATGTGCCCCACTTCACTATCTGCGCCACCCGGTATGTGCCCCACTTCATTATCTGCGCCACCCAGTATGTGCCCCACTTCACTATGTGCGCCACCCAGTATGTGCCCCACTTCACTATCTGCGCCACCCGGTATGTGCCCCACTTCACCATCTGCGCCACCCAGCAAATCATTCAGTCACTCCTTCGACACCAAAGAAAAACAAACATTTCTCTTAGTCACACTTCTCTAATCATGATGGAAATCTTTAATAAGTTGTTTGTTACAATTCAAAGTAATCATGAGATTTAATTAGATTTCCCTATTAAGGGAAGCAGCGGCGCAAGCCAACGAGGAAATGGGGCAATTTACAAGCAGACACCTGTATCTGAAAACCCCCATACTGGACACTGAAGACTTTTAGCATCTTATCTTCGCCGGCGCCAGAGACCTGTAACTTTCACCAGCACGAGAGACCTGCTATTCCCTTCACCATCACGGAAGACGGTAATAATTTCACCGTCACAGGGGAACCATGATGCACCGTCACGCAGCTCCTCCCCACTCCTACGTGTTCTCGTAACATTCCCTCACTGCAAGCACGGAACCTGTCACATCACCTTACGCTTCTGAAATGGCTCTCCGTCATGCACACACGACGACTGTATCACCCCGCGCAAAGGCTGCGTTCCCATCGCGCGGACGGTTGCGTAACCATCGTGTGCATGACTGCATTTCAATCGAAAGCCCACGAGCTTGCCAATTCTCCCTGACACAAACCTGACACTTAACTCAGCACGAAAGATCTTCTGTATCGTCCCCACCTTCATGACCTTACCAGTATTGGTACCAGGTTGGATGATAACACGCATCATTATTCCTGGTCACAACGAGATGTCAAAGGGGTATCATTAATATCTATGTTTGCAATGTAGGTCCGTGGCGTAGCGGTTTTAGCCTCGCTGACTATGAGACCAGCACCCGAATACTTGTATTACGTGATCCTGTTTCGTTTGTCTGCGATGCAACACATTACAAGTGAGGTGATGGGAGAGGTTGTATGTCTGTATGCCAGCATCCCATGCGTGGGTGAGGCAGAAGGAAAAAAAAGAAATTAAATGCCACCTGGGGGTAAAAGGAGTGGAACTTGAAAGCCACTTTAGTCCCGACTACCGTCTTGAAAATGAAAATACACCAACCCTCAGTTACTGTTTTCTCGGGGGGGGGTCTATAATAAATGACCCAGCCTACCCTCTTCTTTAAGAGAGGCAACTGTTACTCAAACGCTCTGCGTTCTGCTTTTCATCACCATCACATAGATTTCTACGAAAAAGAATGAGCACAAAGCAATCTACATTTTAAAAAGGACTAATTATTACATTGAGTTTACTTAAGTTTACTTAGAAAGATACAGGATTATGGGTGGAGCTGCTATGCACATGTAGGCTGTATTCTTGCAAACAGTACAGTACAGGCCACTGCCAAGTTAGCACCACCCCCTAACACACACACACACACACACACACACACACACACACACACACACTCCATGATGATTAAAATACAATGGTCCCCTCTACCCCCCGGGGGAAATTACACAGGCCCTCCCTAAGCGGTACTTCCTCTTCAAAAGTGACAGGAAAAATGGGAAATTCTTTGAGCCCTGACTATGCGGGGAGGGAAGGAGGGGGGGGGGGATTTTTCGACAACATGGCCCTTCTGGTACTATCAACCTTTCTCCTTCGTATCATCTTATATGTCACGGAGTCTGAGTCTAGTATTTCCATGTTCAAGCATCGGCTTCTGCACTAAATACGCTTACGATGTTAAGATGTTAGAAGATTTTAATATACATATATACATATATATATATATATATATATATATATATATATATATATATATATATCGTCATAAGAAGGAACGGAGAGGTGGGCCAAGTGAGGGTATACCCTCTAAGATTCACTCCTTTTGTCTTAACGCTACCTCGCTGACGCGGGATAAGGCGAATATATATATATATATATATATATATATATATATATATATATATATATATATATATATATATATATATATATATAATGTGTGTGATGAGGACGGAAGCAACCTATCCTTCATCCCCGACAGCGAAGAAGGCACAACAGGAGCAGGAAGGGGTCTGTCTGGAGGGGACACCTTCCCTCACTGAGCCCTCCTCCTCCATCATCAACCTGAACACCACCATCCCATTTCACTCATCAGAGGCTGGATAGACCAGCCTGCTCGCCACACCTCAATGTACGATGACGAAGCTACACAGAGATGAGGCCCGGAAGCGCTCGACCTCGAACGCCTCAAACACCCTACGAGCAATTAACACCCACAAAAATATACGAAAATATCCCGTTTTCTCTTTAACACTTCCATCAACCTGGTTGGCTCCATTGGTTCCTGTGATCTCTGAACGATCACCCGTGACGAGGAGGCAATGCCAGCCGAACTAATATTCAAAGAGGTGATCCCTCCTCTTCGTGGATGCAGCTTGATAAGGTCATCTTCCATGACGAACGAGGAAACTCCTAACATATATCTTGGATGATTACGAAGAATCATTTTTCGCACATAAAAAAAAAATGGTTCATTCAGTGTCACTGTACTACTTAACGCAATTTAGATTATTTACACACAATCATTCTGCCTCAGGAGTCCCTCTTACTCCTATGGAGCTCTCGCAGAGCTCAGGAGACCAGCCACGTCCACCGAGTGGGAAAACAGGTCATCATGAGTAGAGATGCTGTGTGTGTGTGTGTGTGTGTGTGTGTGTGTGTGTGTAGGGGAGAATGCAACGCATTCGAGGAGCAACTGTTCGGTGTCTTCAATGCAGCAGTTGCACCGTGGAGTGTGATGGGTCTTGGGATATAGTGAATCGGCGTTTGTCGTACCTGAGTGACGGTGGGTGATGCCTCGTGCAGGTCTGGGGGGAGTGTGGTTTCAGGTGGGTGTATGTGTCTTGTGGGATTGCACTCACCACTCACTTGGAAGGGCGGGTGTTCAGTGCTTCTCGTGTCATGTCGGTGTGAACACGTCGAGTCAGGTAAATGTTTGTTGTGGGGTGAAGATGTGGAGGAGAGCTATGACCACAGGTGTCTAAAGTGTGAGGGACGGGTAAGCATTTTATTTCTATTTTAGGGTTCGTGATGAGCTCAGAAGTGGCTAGAACATGAGGGATATATATATATATATATATATATATATATATATATATATATATATATATATATATATATATATATATATATATATGGCCATAACAGATATCTGTTCAGTGGGAGGAGCAAATCAACTCGGTCGTTTCCACTATAGAATATCACTTTTCCCAACGTGCTAACAACAGACCTTCACATCATGATAAAAATTCACGTCCGCTCCTGACACTGAGAAAGTTACGTGCACACACACACACGCACACACACACACACACACACACACACACACACACACACACACACTTACCGTCATTACAACATAATCTAATGGGTCGACCAGATAATATTGTTTACTGAAGTGTCGCCAGAAAAAAAAAGAACCCGTTCCTTTATTAATTCAGTTTGTCCGCCCCAAAAATACTCTGAAATGAAATTACCGTGTCATATTCTAACGTTTATTGAGGAGAGAAAACCAGCCACCCTCACACCCCCTACCTCTCTCTCTCTCTCTCTCTCTCTCTCTCTCTCTCTCTCTCTCTCTCTCTCTCTCTCTCATCGTACAAGAGCACCAGGATCGGTAGAGAGGGAGAGAGAGAGAGAGAGAGAGAGAGAGAGAGAGAGAGAGAGAGAGAGAGAGAGAGAGAGAGAGAGAGAGAGAGAGAGAGACCTGCCCCCTCCATCACGAGCCCAGCAACCCACACAGTAGGTAACGCTCGTCTCCACACATTCTCACCCAACACGAGAGAGAGAGAGAGACAGATCTCTCCTCACGCCAATACAAGTCATCATAACTCTACACCTACGTCCACGTCCCCCTCCACCCACGACACTTGCGCCTGGTAAACCTGCTCATTATGGTAATTAGTCGTGGGAAGACCCACCTGATGATGACATCCACCCCCCCTACCCCCTCTTCTCTCTCTCTCTCTCTCTCTCTCTCTCTCTCTCTCTCTCTCTCTCTCTCTCTCTCTCTCTCTCTCTCTCTCCCCTGTATGCCCTCTATATCACGTCCAGTAACGATGCAGCGATGATAATAACAACGTGGCCAGGCCGGCGCTCTCTTGGTTCGTGCAATCACCACTCTCCAGGGGAGGGCGCCCACAGGCTCAGCAACCCGTCTCCACTACCGACCGACTCATTCACCGGCCCTTATCTCCTTCGAGTACAACCACTTCACTCGTTTAGTACGGCGAGACATGAGTCGTCGTTCTGAAGGGGGACAAACCGTCGCACTCAAGTCGTTGTACTCAAGGAGTTCAATCGTCGTACACATGGCGTTAAGTCGTCGTATTCAGGGACCTAAGCCGTCGTACTCAAGGCATCAAGTTGTTGTATTCATTACATTAAGTTGTCGTGCTGAAGGCGTTAAGTCGTCGTGCTGAAGGTGTTAAGTCGTCGTACTGAAGGCGTTAAGTCTTCGTGCTGAAGGCGTTGAGTCGTCTTGCTGAAGGCGTTAAGTCGTCGTGCTGAAGGCGTTAAGTCGTCGTGCTGAAGGCGTTAAGTCGTCGTGCTGAAGACGTTAAGTCGTCGTGCCGAAGGCGTTAAGTCGTCGTGCTGAAGGCGTTAAGTCGTCGTGCTGAAGGCGTTAAGTCGTCGTGCTGAAGGCGTTGAGTCGTCGTGCTGAAGGCGTTAAGTCGTCGTGCTGAAGGCGTTAAGTCGTCGTACTCAAGTACGTTTTCTTGCTACATCTGTCCGTCCTCCCCAGAGGTAGACCTCCTTCGTCAGCAAATCCCTGAGGGAGAGGCTACTGACGAGGACATTTTGAGCGTCCCCCGTCAGTAGCCTCCCCCTGGGATTCGCTCACGACGCAGGTACACCTTTGAAAAAAAAAAAAAAAAGGACCTCTGAGATGGCAGTTCCGCAGGCGGACAAAAATATACCAGAAGACATCGGTCGGGAGTCTCTAGAGAACCAATGTCTTCTGAGTTTACACTCCCTTGCTTTATCCCCCAAAGAGAGAGAGCAACCTTCCCTGCCAACCCTACTATGTTGCAGGGAGCTCCTTAGCTCATTTCTATCAGCCTGATTACATCCTCCAGATGAGGATGTTGTACAGATCATGAGCCTCAACGTCAGACAACAGACTACAGACACACACACAGCCTTACACATACACTTCTAACAGACACTAGGAAGACGCTCAGCTAGGACGGAGCTCTGATGTGTCACCTAAGGAATGGGCCTCAATGGACGAGGGTGTGGCGTAAATGTTTTTATTTGCAGTCTCGCACATGGGACGGACAGAACCGTGGACTGTGGCTTTTCAAGGTAACAGTTCGCTCGATGGCAAATATTTTCCTTCACTAAACATGGCGTGGGCAGAAACTCGCATAATCATGGTTCTCTAAGCTCTTATAGGACGACGGTACGACCCTTCTGAGACACAGTGGGCGTACGACCTCTTGGGCTACAGGAACGACCCTCGAACATAACAGTGGGAGTCCTGGGTATGTCTGCGTGACCTTTTGATCTGATCCTTAAATCATGAGGCGAGAGAACCAGTCGTCGTGCTCAATGGTCGTGCCGTCATTGTTCAAGGGATTAAAATCTCCAGCCCAGAGCCGGGAGCGACTCTTACGAAACCACGAGGGAACGTAGGCGCAAATATACCCACCCTACAGTAGCCCAGTGCTTGTCAAATTCCTATTCTTCTACCATTCAAACACCCAGTGTCAGGTAATACGAAAGACAGATCCACCACAATAAGCTTATTTCTTTCTCATACAAAATCGTCAACGAATTATTAGCATTCTGGGCAACAAGGCCAGGTAGGTTTTTCGGAGGCGTACCCGTTACTAACCAGTCAACAGACTGTAGCAGGTGAGGGCCAAATCACAGCTAATACTTCGACCCTACACATGTACCCGGTGCTAGTTATGGAACCCTTCGCTTCTCGCTCCGCCAACTCTTTAAAGTGTTGTGAAATGCGTAGAAAACGAGCAGCTTCCCTCATGTTTACATCTGCAGCTGTCACTTTATACATGAAATGTGGAGGCAGGTGTGAGAGAGCGGCGGCAACACGTGAGTCTGGCGTTATACTCTTTGAGTATGAGGGTACGATACCTGGAGTGCTAGGGTACAAACCTTGAGGACGAGAGTAACAAGCTTGAGTATAAGGATCAGAACCTTGAGTATGAGGATATGAACCTTGATCATGGGGGGTACAAAGCATGAGTAGTAGGGTATGTACCTTGAGTATGAGGGTACAAAGTATGAGGACGACGGTACGACCTTTCATGACGAGGGTACGACCCTTTTAAGTAATACTGGCCCGGCCTTCAACGTGATCCTTAAAGATAAGGTCAAAGTTCATGCCATCATGTTTAGGAGGGCTGTTAAGTACAATCAACGTCTCCGCTCACACCTACCTCCATACACGCCGCGCTTCCACTCTCTCCACTTCGCGCGACCAATATAAACATACCTACTGCTCCCCACCTTGTATACATACATGATCATACCTGTATATTCCTCTTCCTCTGCATGTTACACATGCCTCCCTTGCTTACCCCACAACATAATATATAATCTGTCAGTCACATCGACGTTATCTTAATATTCACGAATGACAACTTACCTGCTGGGTTAGTTTTTGTCGCAGTCAGCCGCTAATTCATCATACATCCACAGCTTATCTGAGGAGGGAATCCCTTATAGATCCAGATGCCGCAGGAGCCTTCCCTGATGATGACATAAGCATCGTACCGCGGTATGCAGAGGGCACTGTCACACACAGATTTTCCAGCAGACAAAAATGGTCGCAACCGTTCCAACGACGGAAAAAACTGGAGCACACGATTACGAGCTCACACGCGGTCACATGCCGTGGCTGGCAGCAGCGAACTTTCAGGATATTTTTTCAACTGTAATCGGTATTTTCGTAGCACCAACTAGCAGTATATAACGCATCACTGATTTACTGAGGTCAATCTGGGACTCTCCGGTCCCCACGTATGATCTGGTGTTTCCAAAATACCTGGAAAAAGTTCTGGCACCATGAAGCGGACGGACGCGCTCTGTTTGTTTACGAAGACGACGCGACGGTCAAATGAGGGTGCGTGGTGATTTCTGTTTTAAAAAATATCCTAAATAATTCTAACTGGCATTGCAAACATTTGACATAATGAGTCAACTGTAAATCTCATAAATTTACGGCAGAAAAAGGTAAGAAATAAGAATCGTTCATTCTCAGAGGACACTTTAGACTTTCAGCGATCGAGATGAGACTGAAATGGCGATTTTCACACAGGTGGAGTAGCCAGTTTCCAGAGTAAACAGAATGAATACAATACGAATACAAATGCACGGGTCCTCAAGAGGTTTGTTGTGACGATGGATGAGAAGAGAAACTCATGGATTAGTGTAGCAGAGACAGAAAGACACGCAGACTGATCAAAGGCAACTTGTACTGTCCAAACAGACGGGCCGAACGTCTGATAAATCAACCACACCGTCGATTTCCGGTTCATTTTAGTTCTGTGTGACATCCAAGGCGTTTCTACGGGTCTCGGATACATAATACACTATCCTGTCTTGTCCCAGTTCCTCTCCAACTACCACCCCGCCCCGCCCCGCCCCGCCCCGCCCCAGTTCCGTCTGCCCCACCTTCACAGACCCATCGTAAGTTATTCACAAAGTCCCCCTTTCCATGGCGAGCCCTAATCCCCCCGAGGGGGGCAGCACGACAGTAACCATCCCGACGCGGTTCTTCTCCCTAATTGGCGGCCGCCACTACGGTGTCCACTTCACCTCCGCGGCCACCTGGCCACAGCCACCCGGCCCTCGCTGGCGACGCTGATATGATTCACCTCACACAGCTGCCCTAGTGATCTCCTGACGCCTGGCATTGTTCTGTCTTCACCTCACCCCAGCCACCACTACCACCACGTGCCTCCATCCATCCTCACCCACCACCACCACGTGCCTCCATCCATCCTCACCCACCACCACCACGTGCCTCCATCCATCCTCCCCCACCACCACGTGCCTCCATCCATCCTCCCCCACCACCACGTGCCTCCATCCATCCTCCCCCACCACTACGTGCCTCCATCCATCCTCCCCCACCATCACGTGCCTCCATCCATCCTCCCCCACCACCATGTGCCTCCATCCATCCTCCCCCACCACCACGTGCCTCCATCCATCCTCCCCCACCATCACGTGCCTCCATCCATCCTCCCTCACCACCACGTGCCTCCATCCATCCTCCCCACCACTACGTGCTTCCATCAATCCTCCCCCACCATATTCTCCCCTCCATCCTCCGCCCCCACTATATATTACCCAAATATCACATTTCACCAGGACAACATATTCCCCACAGCTGTCCATCAATATGTCCCGCTATTATGCACCACATCTTCACCAACTTCCACACTTCTTCGTTCCCACCTAACGCCACTCCTCCCTCCCTCCCTCCCTCGGGTCTGCGGCCTGTGGTTTCCAACAGCCTGGTCGACCAACGACCCTACCCTACACCCCCTAGCGGCCTGGGCCCAACTCGAAGGCTTCACACTGTGGGTGTGATCCACACCACCAAGTCTTCAGTACCATCCCGCCATCCAGAATCCAGTATCTTCCTTCGTTGGAACTCTAACTACCCTCTCTCTCTCTCTCTCCCCCACCGCCCTTACCTCCCATACTCTCTCCAGCCTTGCCCTTCCCAACCTCAAGACCTAACCTAACCCCTCCCCCCCTCCCCCCAAGCCCCTATTTCCCAGGTCATCTCCGGAGGAAAAAAAAAAAAAAAGATATCTGTCCTGACACATCACGTCTTTCCATCAAGTTCCGCATCTACGTATTTCCCCACCGTATCGTCCCTTCCACTCAGGTGTTTTCCGCCACGTTGGATGACAATCAAACTCACTACTGTCAACTGCGATGAAAGAGGACGTGTATGTGTGTGTGTGTGTGTGTGTGTGTGTGTGTGTGTGTGTGTGTGTGTGTGTGTGTGTGTGTGTGTGTGTGTGTGTGTGTGTGTGTGTGTGTGTGTGTGTGTGTGTGTGTGTGTTGGTAGGAGTGTGTTGGTGTTTATCTACGATTCTCAGTGTGCACGCGAATAAAAACGAGAGTTTACTGAGTGTAGTAAGAGTGGCCTTTTGTCCTTTCCTAGCGTTACCTCGCGGGGAGGAGGGGGGGGATGCTATTTCATGTGTGGCGTGGTGGCGACGGGAATGAATACAGGCAGCAAGTATGAATTATGTGCATGTGTATATATGTATATGTCTGTGTATGTATATATATGCGTACGTTGGAATGTATAGGTATGTATATGTGCGTGTGTGGACGTGTATGTATACACATGTGTATGTGGGTGGGTTGGGCCATTCTTTCGTCTGTTTCCTTGCGCTACCTCGCTAACGCGGGAGATAGCGACTAAGTATAATTAATATATATATATATATATATATATATATATATATATATATATATATATATATATATATATATATATATATATTTGAGGGCCATATGCCTAACATTTCACTTTATCTTCGCCAGAACGACGGTACGACCCTTATGCACGACGGCACGACCCTGCAGGACAGCGCAAGTACGACCCCTGAATAGGGCAGTACGAGCCATGACCACGACAGTCAAAGGTGAAACAATCAAACTCATGGGTCGTACCGTCGTGCTCATGGGTCGTACCGTCGTACTAATGGGTCGTACGGCCACGCTCAGCAATCCTAGCTTCGTGCTCAAGGGTCGTAGCGTCGTGCCCAGGGGGGTGGGTGGTAATAAACTCCTCCCTCCTGCAGTCAACTTAATACGCTTTTCGATACCCTCTTGTTGCATTCGACTACATACGACCAATTCCATGTAAAATAAATGAAAATGGGTCATCAGTCGTCACACAGCTTTTCGTTAACAGTAACAAAGCTTCGTTATTCTCCATATCTCTTCTACAGATAAGGATTCACCAGTCAAGAAGATATACACCGTACTATAAGCTCAATTATCTAAGTCTGAAAGCCAAACGGAGAATCGGGAGTAGGGGAGGGGGAGGTCTGGCTACTACCTATCTCTCCGGGGGCTCTCCCCCCCCTCC
>NC_092240.1:6165000-6205000 GCF_036320965.1 Panulirus ornatus
ACGTTGTATTTTCCCGTCTAAACTAATATCACGGACCCCGTCGATGTGGCTTGATCACGCGGCCACCACTCCTATATCAGCCCGTCACCATTCCCAGAGCGGCCCGTCACCATTCCTATACAAGTTCATCACCATTCCTATTGCAGTCCGTCACCATTCCTATATCAGTCCGTCACCATTCCTATATCAGTCCGTCACCATTCCTAACTGTCAGACCGTGGACATTCCTATATCAGTCCGTCACCATTTCTATACCAGCTCGTCACCATTCCTATAGCGGCCCGTCACCATTCCTATATCAGTCTGTCACCATTCCTATATCAGCTCGTCACCATTCCTATAGCGGCCCGTCACCATTCCAATATCAGTCCGTCACTATTCCTATATCAGCCCGTCACCATTCCTATATCAGTCCGTCACCATTCCTATACTCCTGTTCTTCCAGAGTCTCACATGCGAAATGTTTACACCAACTTCTTTCACACTTATCTTTATTTTCTCATGTGTTCCTGGTCCCCGAGTCCTCTAGGAACCTCTCTCTCTCTCTCTCTCTCTCTCTCTCTCTCTCTCTCTCTCTCTCTCTCTCTCTCTCTCTCTCTCTCCTCAGTACCGCCTCTCCCGAGATAAACCCACTTCAAAGTGCGTTTCAGCCAAGCCCCTCTCTAAGTCTTCCTCCTCCTCCTCCCCCTTCCATCCGGCGAGCATCCTCGCCTGTAACATCACTAAACTCGTCATCGTCCGTCTTGTCGTAACACTTTGCCCCCCCAAGTTCCATCACCGGAGACCTGGCAACACAGCTTCCCAGCTGTCCAAACGCGTCGAGAACAGGCGTCGAATGTACACGTAAAAAAAAGGGAAAATGTGGAATATCTATTTTCGCTGCGTCTTCCAAAATGCCACATACACCATGTCTCACCCCCCACCCCCCCTAATGTGTTCGTCTCACAAGGCTCTCTCTCTCTCTCTCTCTCTCTCTCTCTCTCTCTCTCTCTCTCTCTCTCTCTCTCTCTCTCTCTCTCTCTCATATAACCATATATCCTTATGACTATACTGATGCTCTGTTATATCTTCCCTTGTGGCTATACTGATGCTCTGTTATATCTTCCCCTGTGGCTATACTGATGCTCTGTTATATCTTCCCCTGTGGCTATACTGATGCTCTGTTATATCTTCCCCTGTGGCTATACTGATGCTCTGTTATATCTTTCCCTGTGGCTATACTGATGCTCTGTTATATCTTTCCCTGTGGCTATACTGATGCTCTGTTATATCTTCCCCTGTGGCTATACTGATGCTCTGTTATATCTTCTCCTGTGGCTATACTGATGCTCTGTTATATCTTCTCCTGTGGCTATACTGATGCTCTGTTATATCTTCCCCTGTGGCTATACTGATGCTCTGTTATATCTTCCCCTGTGGCTATACTGATGCTCTGTTATATCTTCCCCTGTGGCTATACTGATGCTCTGTTATATCTTTCCCTGTGGCTATACTGATGCTCTGTTATATCCCCTTGTGGCTATACTGATGCTTTGTTATATCTTCCCCTGTGGCTATACTGATGCTCTGTTATATCTTCCCCTGTGGCTATACTGATGCTCTGTTATATCTTCCCCTGTGGCTATACTGATGCTCTGTTATATCTTCCCCTGTGGCTATACCGACGCTCTGTTACAACATTTTCCTGCTATACTCTCCCTCTTCATAAAACCCACCATCTTCCGATCACACACGGAAAAAGTTGGCCAAAGTTGTATTTTACGAGCTTACCTTCCCCCCTCTCCCTCTCACCTCCCTCTCCTCACCACCACCACCATAACCCTAGCCCTGCATCAGGTCTTACATATACTTAACAATACTTTACGCTCGTACTTATTGACTAACACGCCGTCCTTATATACTGCACACGCTCGCTGCCTGCTTTACCCAGCGTGTGTTATCAGTCTGTCGCTAACATATGAGGGTGGGTTGTATATCTCTTCCCCTATTTATCGTATGCTCACCAGAACCATCACAATGTCCATAATCTTGAGCGTAAAGAAAAACCCGCTGAATTACGTTCATCTGCCTCCCACACCACACACACACACACAAGCTTCTCCTATCTCTCAGGGAGGCGCAAACAATAAACCATAAACAATCTCGCCCCAAGCTCTCGCCCTCAACAACAACAACAACAATAACAACCTTGGGTGATATTTCAGGGTCACGACTTTGGCCGGGGTGATGGCCATATTCGTATCAACACCTGCCACGTACCTCCCAACCACTCCCTCCGTCAAGGTGCACGTGCGAAGCATCATCCGCCACGTACCTCCCATCCACTCCCTCCGTCAAGGTGCACGTGCGAAGCATCACCCGCCACGTACCTCCCATCCACTCCCTCCGTCAAGGTGCACGTGCGAAGCATCAACCCGCCACGTACCTCCCATCCACTCCCTCCGTCAAGGTGCACGTGCGAAGCATCACCCGCCACGTACCTCCCATCCACGTGCGAAGATGAATGTAAAACGCATCACAGATTGACGTATTTAGATTACGTGTGCCATGATCGTAGGTGCATCTGCCATGATCGACGTGTGCTCCGTGCCTGACTGTGGCGTACGGAGATATCTTCTCTATACCCTTAGCGTTTAGCTTTCATTCAGTAAACCGTTAGTGACCATATTATCCTCGTCGTTTACTTCATCATTTTCTTATCATCATCATTACAATGATCGTCGACTGAACAATGGGCAAGGCACGACGGCCTCTCTCAATACCTCTGGTGTGGTTGATACTCTTACTAAAATTACTAAGCAAGATTTTTCCCCGGCGGGCCGTGAGGTGAACTTCCTCTCTACTCGACAGACGAGGGAGAGCGCAGGGTGAGGGGCGAGAGTGAGGGAGGGAGAGCGCAGGGTGAGGGGCGAGAGTGGTGGAGGGAGAGTGCAGGGCGGGGGGTGTGGGAGTGGTGGGGGGGGGGAGTGTAGAATGAGGGGTGAGAGTGACGGAGGGAGAGAGTGGTGAGGAAGCGTGCAGGGCGAAGGGTGAGAGTGTTGGAGGAAGAGTGCAGGGCGAGGGAGTGAAAGTGACTGTGAGGAAGAGTGCAGGGCGAGGGGTGAGAGTGACTGTGAGGGAGAGTGCAGGGTGAGGGGGTGAGAGTGACTGTGAGGGAGAGAGTATAGGTACTACACGTGACTGAGGTAAACCATACAACCATTCTAGTTTCTTGGCAGGATCTTCCGAAATCCCTACCGCGTTGCTCCCTACAGCACACCTTAGAAAGGGTATATGTTGTTCCCTGTTATCTCTCAAACTGGACGTTTCATCTGAGACAAGACAATGAGAGGACCACAGCCGTGTACAGGAGGACCACAGCCGTGTACAGGAGGACCACAACCGTGTACAGGAGGACCACAGCCGTGTACAGGAGGACCACAACCGTGTACAGGAGGACCACAGCTGTGTACAGGAGGACCACAACCGTGTACAGGAGGACCACAACCGTGTACAGGAGGACCACAGCCGTGTACAGGAGGACCACAGCCGTGTACAGGAGGACCACAGCCGTGTACAGCTTCCAGGTCCAGACAAACCACTTCGAAACCCTTGCTCCAAAACATTTCGGGGGGAATGAATAACCCATAAACAGATGTAAGTCCCTTAGGCAACCATGCTTAAATTCAAGTCCTTATATATAAACATTCCACAACAAACAAGAATAGAGAGGAAGTCAAACAGCAACACACCAATGGGTGCTTTCGAGGCTGTGTGTGGTAGCGGAAGATATCAGAAGCACACAGATCAGTGTGGTATAAGAAGACAAACATACAGGTTATGCAGGGAGCAAAACCTACAAATCGCTGGACATCATCGCAACTATTACTACGGGCGGGTGAGCTCGAACGAAAGTCCCAATGTTTAACAAAAAAACCATGGTTGTAAGTGGTGCAGGAAGCGTCCGTCAGTACCCACGACCCGCCATACGAACATTCCTAACCTCAGACGTGTGTGTTTTTAGTTAATGGTTCGAATAAAAAGGCATAAAATGTAAGTATTCCAGAATAACTGTCACATTCACGTCAGTTCGTAACCTTGTTATGGCAAACAGTCTCGTTATTTGTCCTCCTTTTACAGCCCCCAGGACCCCTGTCATGGGGCTCGCGCAGGCTTCGATGCTGCACTCCACGCTGGAGCAGGGGAGTGATGGACTCCTCAGGAGCGAGAAGGCCCATCTACTTACCCTGATACACCCTCGCCGAAGATGACTCCTCAGTCGCGGTGTGACCACTTGCTAGCGTAGTCCCGCACCACCTACTGGCTGCATACTTGCCCCTCTTTCCAAAACTCTTGCATTCATCTCCCTAACAACCCATCCGTAAACTTTACAGACATAATTACCACAACCATACGCACTCGAGGCCTTATTAAAGACGCAAGAGTTGAGAGAACCATCGGCGCTCCCCGGTGTCGTAACTCTCTCTCTCTCAAGTGTTACGTGACGACATAAGACTCTCTAGCATCCCATGGCCTCTGGTCTACCTGACAACTTTCTGACGCCTGCTGGCGATGCCGGCGCGAGGCGGACGGACTCTTGGGGCGAGAGTCCACCACCCTCCGAGACTTGTCTTTTGTCTCCCTGCAGACGCGGAAGTTCGCCGATATCGTCTCCAGGCAAGGAGGTCCTCCAGACGTCTCCAGCCGATGGGATGAGAACGCCCCATCGCGCGCGCGCTACCACTCGTGGGACGAGCACGGCGTCCACGATCAACTACCCTGCTCGTTAACCATCGTGACCCAGACCAGAGGCACATCCCCAACCAACCCAGGTGTCCTGTGTGTCTCCACTACACACCAACAACCTGACCATGCCGGCATCTCCAACACTTAGCAGCAGCGTCTCCATCATCACCATCATCATCACCATACACACACACACACACACACACACACACACACACACACACACACACACAACGGGCATTAACACCATCATTCCCAGCATCTTCGCCAACACCGACACCATCATCACCATGTCCAGCAGCTCCTCCACCAACACCACTACTAATTCCAGCATCTTCACCAACACCCATCAACCATCATCTCCAGCAATGTCACCGGCAGCATCAACAGCACCTCTCCTCCGCCAACACCACGCCACCATTTCTTCCATCACCATCTCCAACAAATGCTCCATCAACACCACCACCATCATCATCTCCATCGGCACTTCTCCTCCACCACAATCCGCCAGCACCACCACCACCAGCTGAGCCACACACGGTCATTTCATTTTTCCCCCGTTATGAAGAATTACTGTGGGGGGGGGGGGGGCGGGGCGCCCTCCGTGGAAAAGGCTTCCAGAACCTTCTTCCCGCTCCTTCCCAGTAATTTATGAGACGTTACAGCTAAGACTATAAAGATATATATAACGAGAGGGATATATATATATATATATATATATATATATATATATATATATATATATATATATATATATGAGTCTACGGGGAAAATGGAACACGATAAGTTCCCAAGTGCACTTTCATGTAATAACCACATCAGGGGAGACACAAGAGAGAAATATAACAGTCAGTTGATATACATAAATATATATATATATATATATATATATATATATATATATATATATTTTTTTTTTTTTTTTTTTTTTTTTTTTTTTTTTTTTGTCGCTGTCGCCCGCGTTTGCGAGGTAGCGCGAGGAAACAGACGAAAGAAATGGCCCAACCCCCATACACACGTACATACACACGTCCACACACGCAAATATACATACCTACACAGCTTTCCATGGTTTACCCCAGACGCTTCACATGCCTTGATTCAATCCACTGACAGCACGTCAACCCCTGTATACCACATCGCTCCAATTCACTCTATTCCTTGCCCTCCTTTCACCCTCCTGCATGTTCAGGCCCCGATCACACAAAATCTTTTTCACTCCATCTTTCCACCTCCAATTTGGTCTCCCTCTTCTCCTCGTTCCCTCCACCTCCGACACATATATCCTCTTGGTCAATCTTTCCTTACTCATTCTCTCCATGTGCCCAAACCATTTCAAAACACCCTCTTCTGCTCTCTCAACCACGCTCTTTTTATTTCCACACATCTCTCTTACCCTTACGTTACTTACTCGATCAAACCACCTCACACCACACATTGTCCTCAAACATCTCATTTCCAGCACATCCATCCTCCTGCGCACAACTCTATCCATAGCCCACGCCTCGCAACCATACAACATTGTTGGAACCACTATTCCTTCAAACATACCCATTTTTGCTTTCCGAGATAATGTTCTCGACTTCCACACATTTTTCAAGGCTCCCAAAATTTTCGCCCCCTCCCCCACCCTATGATCCACTTCCGCTTCCATGGTTCCATCCGCTGACAGATCCACTCCCAGATATCTAAAACACTTCACTTCCTCCAGTCCAGTTCAAACCACCTTCATTACTTGCCCAAAACACTTCGGGGAACTAATAACCCATATAAACATATTAATTTCCTTTTCACCACACTTTAATCAAGTCAGTCAAAAACATTCCACAACAACAGAATCAGAGAGCAAAGCGCTGTCATACACACAACAATGCTTCAAGCTTGGGACAAGATCAATCACAAGATCATGTGCTAAGTCAAACATACATACAAGCAAACCTATCAAATGCTACATCATCGAACTATTACTAGCGTACTCAACAATCCCATTTAACAAAACCATGTTGTAATTTCAGAACTCCTCAGACCCACTACCCATACAAACTTCCTAACCTCAACTGTTTAATAAGTTGAAAAAAAGCATGGAAACTCACAATTCCAGAAACGCACATTACACGTCATTGTAACCATTGTTTTGCAACATCTCTATTCCTCCCGTTTACAGCCCCCACCTCGTAAAGGGCTTGCGCGCTTCAACAACTGCCTCCCCGATATATTTTAATCCTTCAGGCTTCTCAATCTTCAATGTTCGTAAATGCATACAAATCCATTTGCTTTCTATTTTCACATCATCTTCAGAAAAGGCCCATCACATTACCTTACACCCTCGCAGAAGACTCTCATCCCGTGACATTGCTAGCGTAATGCCTGCACCCCTACTGTCAATACCTCCTGCCCTTTATCCAAAACTCTTGCACATTATCTCCCTAACAACCTCCGTAAATTTACAGACATAATTTACCTTCACTTTAACATCGAGGCCTTATAAGCGCAAGTTCAGAGAACCATCGGCATCCACCTGTGTACTCTCATCTTCAATTACGTACCAAAGACTCTCTAAATCATGCCCTCTGTCTACTGACAATTTCACCTGCTGCGATGCCGCCGACGACGAACTCTTGTGCGGCTCCATCCTCCTAGACTTGTCTTTTCTCCTGCATACGCGTTTACCATCATATCCCTAACCCTGCACGTGTCCACCACTCACCAAACACCGTATAACCCCCATCGCCGCGCGCTACTTCACTTCAAAACGTTCCATCCTTCACACCCCTCGTTATAACCCCCCATTTAGCCCTCATGAAGTCATCCCTCACGCACCTACTCCTCCAAACTCTAGTGTCCCTAATGTTCTGATACACCACCCAACTCTCATTGCCCTTTTTCACCATTGCACTCTTGACCTCCTCTTTCTATACTCTCCCACATCACCATCATTTTCCCTCAAAACACCAAATCACAACTCTTCTCTTTCACAAACACTCCACACACACACAACCATAACACCATATTCCAAGCACTCCCATCACACCTCTCACATGCCACAGCTCTTCCATCCACATCCCTAACTAATTCCAGCATCTCCCAACTCCCTTACTTCCATTGTCTACCTTTTTCCTTTGTCAATTCCCTGATACTCCACACACCTCTTCCCCAGCCACTTACCCACCACCTTCTTCACACCAACTCCAACAATCCTCTTTTCAAACCCATACTATCTCACTTACCTCACAGATATCATCACATCCCCCATGCCCTCTCAGCCATTAACATCCAAAGCTCACTCTTTCCATCAGCTTTCATAACCAGTAATAATAAGTCTCTGGGGGCATTCGGGGTGGCGTTACATAGTTACGCCCTCCGTGAAAGAGGCTTGTGGGAGCTTGTATCACGAATTCCAGAAATTTCATTAACTATAGCTAAAGAAATTGATGAGATACGGAGGGATTATTTATTATACAATGCATAAATAATAATATATAGATATTATATGGGAGCAGCTGAATGATGTGTTAGCGTTATGCCGAATTTAGTGATGGATGATGAATAAAGGTGAGTATGTGATTGAGGGAATATTGGTAAGCATGGGGTCAGTGTTGTAAGTCCAGGTGCACTTTAGATTTATGTGCTGAAAAAGCACTGATGAGAACACATGAGTAAAATAACGAGATTATTAATAAATATATATATATAATATATATATATATAATATATATATTTATATATATATATATATATATATAATGTGGTTTTGACTCCTCAGCCTGAGACGTAATTTAATCTACCAAAATTCTCGACAGACACGCAAAAATGAATAAATTCTCCCCCAAATCTGTTTCATTCTGAACCTGTTATGCGATTCAAACGGATGAAGTAAAAAAAAACTATATAATCCTCCCCAATTACTGTATGTTGGCACTGCCATCCTCCAGTCCCCCGCGGCACTACAAGCTGTTCATCACAGGCAGCCGACCCTCCCTCTCTCCACACCCTCCCTCCCTCTTTCCACATCCTCCCTCCCTCTCTCCACACCCTCCCTCCGCTCCCTCCCTTCCTCCCTCCACAGCCGCGTCGGAAACGACTCAAACGGAATAATAAATGTAAGAGGAATATATATATATATATATATATATATATATATATATATATATATATATATATATATATATTTTTTTTTTTTTTTTTTTTTTTTTTATACTTTGTCGCTGTCTCCCGCGTTTGCGAGGTAGCGCAAGGAAACAGACGAAAGAAATGGCCCAACCCCCCCCCCCCCCATACACATGTACATACACACGTCCACACACGCAAATATACATACCTACACAGCTTTCCAGGGTTTACCCCAGACGCTTCACATGCCTTGATTCAATCCACTGACAGCACGTCAAACCCTGTATACCACATCGCTCCAATTCACTCTATTCCTTGCCCTCCTTGCACCCTCCTGCATATATATATATATATATATATATATATATATATATATATATATATATATATATATATGTGTGTGTGTGTGTGTGTGTGTGTGTGTGTGTGTGTGTGTGTCGGGAGCCCAGGGTTATATGTTGTGGAAGCGTAGTGGGGCAGTAGTGTGGGTGAGGAGATGCGAGTCCAGCTTGTGTGTGTCGGGAGCCCAGGGTTATATGTTGTGGAAGCGTAGTGGGGCAGTAGTGTGGGTGAGGAGATGCGAGTCCAGCTTGTGGCCAGGGAGAGCAGGGTTATATGTTGTGGAAGCGTGGTGGGGCAGTAGTGTGGGTGAGGAGATGTGAGTCCAGCTTGTGGCCAGGGAGAGCAGGGTTTTGCCAGATGCGTCCAGGATACACTAACGATCCCAACCGCACTGGCTGATCCGGCCAAGGGTCGTCCACAGGGGGGGTTAACTCTGAAGCGAAAGCAGGAGAGGGGGAAAAAAAGTATACTGCTTAACGAAACTGTTCCTACATGGAGACCAACCGTGCCATGCGTAATAGACGCTGGGCTCCTGCATCGTACTTCAGACCTGGCCAGACCCCGTAAAAAGGGGGTGGGTGGGTTGGTTGCTTGGTTGATTGGCTGGTTGGTTGGTTGGTTGGTTGGTTGGTTGGTTGGTTGGCTGGCTGGCTGGCTGGCTGGCTGGCTGGCTGGCTGGCTGGCTGGTTGCTTGGTTGGTTGGTTTATGGGTTGACAGACGCGTCGACAGTGCAGCCCGGCAAGAGGGATGTCTGTCCAGGCAGTCGGCAGCGAAGGGAGGAGGAGGAGGAGGGAGGCGAGCCTCCCCCCACACCAGACCGACAGACACAGATGAAATTTTAAGTTGACGCTCTGCTGGGGTTGATACCGAGAGAGAGAGAGAGAGAGAGAGAGAGAGAGAGAGAGAGAGAGAGAGAGAGAGAGAGAGAGGTCGCGTTGTAGGAGGTGAGAGCATTAGGCCGGGGAGGCGCTCACCCGGAAGGCTGTGGGGATCTGGGTTGGAAGGGCCTCGCGGGACGGGTGATATTTGATGGAAAGGGATCCTGGCCGGGACGGTCTCACGGGAAGGTCGGGTGATAGTTGACGGAAGGGATCTCTGGTTGGAATGGCCAACTGGGAAGGCTGATGTCTGAGGTTTGATGGAAAGGATCAGGGTTGGGATGGCCGTGTGGTAAGGTTCTGGTGAATCTGATGGAAGGGATCTATGTTAAAATGGCCACGTGAGAAGGTTGGTGACATCTGACGGAACGGATCTGGGGTGGAATGGTCGTGTGAGGAGGATGGGTGATATATATTTGACGGAAAGTATCTGGGATAGAAGGACGACGTGGGACGGTCGGACATATCTGATGGAAAGGCTGAGTGGGACGGCTGGTGATAATGATGGAAAGGATCTGGAATGGAATGACCGAGGGGGAACGGTCTAGGAAATTTGATGGAAAGGATCTGGATGAAATAAGGAACGCCAATCTGCCCCATAAAAGGGACAGAGAAGCACTTACAGAGGGAAGGGGGAGGTGGAGGAGTTACAGCAAGGTATGGGTGAGGAAGAGGAGGAGAGAGGAGAGGAGAGAGGAGGGGAGTGGGGTGTGCGTCGTAAAATATGAGGCCCATATAGGAGCAGTAAATGGTGCGGAATATCTACGAATACGGGAGACTCGAGTAAAGTACAATACCTCTCACAAAAGGACTCCAGGAGTAGCAAACTGCTCACATCTCCCGCAGTGTTATATACCACACGAACTTTCATACGTTTATAATTACCCCAAGGCCTCTTTCCAAAGGTTCCTGCAGCTGCTCCTGCGCTACTTCCAGTAGCAGGGTAATGTGGACTCCTCTAGGGTGAGAAGTCCTTTGACGAGGACTGTGCTTCCAAGGACCGAAGCCTCACCAAAGGTGATTTTTCAAACTCGTGGTGTAACCTCACGCAGGTGGAGTCCAGTGCCATCTCTCAGGCGCACATGAATACTGCGGGTACTTCATTCCTTTCTACTTTAATAAGGTTGAGGAGTAAGAAAATGTTTGTGGGGTGGAAATAAACCTCCCTGAAGAGGAATTAGTGTGGCGAGGCGACGAAGGTACTGGAGTGGAGGCGGCTGCACATCAATATGAAACAAGCCACTTTTTTTTTTTTCTTTTAGAGTCCTCTGACGCTGTATACTATTCCCATCGCAATAAAGAAGCGAAATTCTAATATCCTTTGGGCCGTTTAAGCTAAAACCTGACAGAAATGGACATGTCATCCGTCACAGACGTTTCTGTCTATGGAACGAAGCGAAATATAGAAAAGCTAGAGACAGTGAGGCAAAGAGTTCCGGCAGGTTTCGATAAACAAGAGTCGAGCGAACGCGGTTCGAACACACCGAACTCTGCTCACTTGTTGGGTCGCACGAGTCAGGCCTTTGACCTGACTGACCCTTACGGATCACGGATCGGGTCAAAGACCAGGACATTACACCGATGAGTCCTAACCAGCAAGCGAAATAACGCCTACGTGTAAGCACGTTATCTAACACCAACCAATTGGAAGGCGAATAACGCGCAAAATCTTCGTCATTAACAAGAGCGAACAGCTCAGCGGCTAATGTTTAGACGGCGATAAACAACACGCTAATGAGACTTATAAAAAATGCTAGCTGTTATGAGAGGCCATAACAACTGTTTAAACCCAACCCAATTGTTATCTGGCTACAAGACGCTTGGCTTCTCGAAACATCCAGAAACGGAACACGTCTCCCTAATTAAACAAAGCTCTCGTCAACACCCATGAGACGAATCACGTAACAGTAATACTCCCTCTGTGCCTTAGGTGTCTTGTATGGACACCTTAACGTCCCAAATTATATCCTGTCTCAGTGCAATACGTAAGCTTACGTTCGGACAAAACAAGGTAAAAGATGGTTAGGTAAATCCACGATTCTGAATGAACGAATGACTAGATGCTATAAACCACTGCGTCTGACACTGGATTCAGCAGATATTATAACCAATTACCTTTAACACTGGATTCGGCATGACATCGAGCAGCGCAGAGAAGCGACGTTGTTGTTGAAGATATCTAGCGATACACATCACAGCAGAAGAACCCATCAACCAGCAGGTGAGTCAAACGAATCTCTAAGACCTTGTACACAGTGGGAGGCTGCTGTGGACGAAGAAAACGGTGTTGGCCATCAGAAAGAATCACAATATCTGATGTTTACGAATTATCGAAGGTTGAGAAAAATATTTATCATTATTAGACCAATCGTTATAATTTCAGAGCCATCTAGAATGCCAGATGGCTATCACAAATTAATATATATATATATATATATATATATATATATATATATATATATATATATATATATATATATATATATATATATATATTATCCCTGGGGATAGGGGATTAAGAATACTTCCCACGTATTCCCTGCGTGTCGTAGAAGGCGACTAAAAGGGGAGGGAGCGGGGGGGGGGGGGGGGGGGCTGGAAATCCTCCCCTCTCTTTTTTTTTTTATTTTCCAAAAGAAGGAACAGAGGGGGCCAGGTGAGGATATTCCAAAAAAGGCCCAGGCCTCTGTTCTAAACGCTACCTCGCTAACGCGGGAAATGGCGAACAGTTTAAAAGAAAGAAGAAAAGAAAAAAAAAAAAAAATATATATATATATATATATATATATATATATATATATATATACAATACTGTTCTTTCCTTCCTGCTCTGAGATAGAGCAAATGTGTGTGCGGAGACGAACACAGGCAATGTGGCTGGGATCTACACTACTCTCACAAAAGATATGGCCCCTGTGTGATGAGTACGTGTTTGCTCTAGTTAAAGGTGCGAGACGCATAGGGAGGAGAGTACGCGGGGATTCCAACCCGTGAGAACCTTGCGGCCTGTGACATGGCTTAACCTCTTCCTGCACGTCGACATGGTGTGAACCTCGAGCAACAGGAGCACTCACTACCTTCAGGCGCTACAGGGAGTCAGGTGAAATGTCAGGCCATTCTATTATACCTAAGGGTCGTTACCAGTGCGCTCATGGTCGTCCCATCGGGGTCAAATGGTTAACCTTCTCTTGTTTATAGCCCAGGGGGTAGAGAGGGAAGTTGTAAAGCTAAATAGATTTAAAACAAATGAAGAAAAAATAATATCAGAGTGAAAAATAAAATGTTTACAAGTCGTTGCCTCTAAAAAAAAACAATATCAGATGTTACCTGATAATGCAAACCTGATTTACAGACATGAGTCAAGTTGATAGCGCTCAACAGTAGATGATAAGCTTAAAAAAAATAATGGAACTGTTTATAATACAATGAGTCATCGGCAAGCTTTTCCATCATCATTTTTTTTTTTTTTTGTTATCTTGTAATGACTCAACCCCTTGAGCACGACGGTGCAACACTTGACGATCGTGGCGTAACCTTTGACCTGACCTTTAAAGTTAAGTGAGGTCAAAAGAGCACAGTTCCATACCTAAGGTTTGAACCACTGCGTCCAAGGATCGTACCGTGGTGCTGAAGGGTCGTAAAACGTAGTGTTCAAATGTCATCCTGTCGTTCTGTATGGTCGTATGGTCGTGCTCAAGGGGTCGTGTCGTCTGGGTCAATGGGTCAAGTAAAAGTAAGGAGAAGGGTTCTCACGATTATCTCGACACTGGAATAACCACGAGGGTCAAACAAAGAATCAACCAAATCGAAAATTCTTCGACCAGTAATACACAGGAGAAAAAATAAAGCATACGCAAAATCTCATAGCCTACATTCATGCCGTACATAATGACTGGGCAGTATAGACAACACACATTCTGGACGTGATGAAAAAATCAGACAGAAACTTGCATGATGTTTTAGCAAGATTAATTCATGCCTTTCACTGTGATGACAGTGTCACCAGGAGTAACAAAACCAGTGACAGCCTGTCACGTCCCTCTTGCCAACTACATCACCGTTGTGTCTTCATGACACAAACCATTGTCTTAACACAGCACCCTTGCATAAACCTGACTAACAAAGCAACCAGGCAATATATCATGACACAAACGACTGGCCCAACACGGCATCCTATTTATACCTCTGGTAAGCATAATAGCCTAGCAGGACCCCTGGCCAACACAGTAGCCTACGGTACGCCAAGACACAACCACCCGACCATCGTTGCCAACCAGTGAGGCAACTTACCAACACAACACCCTTGTCCTACGTGACTACATCAACTCCTTATTAACTTACAGCAGCCCTGGACGACGCCATGACATACCTGAACAACACAGCAGCGCAGCATCACACTTGAGCAACACAGCTGCCAAAGCCAAGACAATGGCACAGGCATCTGGCCAACACAACGTCGTCACACATGAATCACAGCGATATGGACACCATTAACATTATGATCTACTTTAAAACGCAATGGTGAGATGTAACCTTAAAAAAAAAAAAAACACGTATGCATATTCTGTCAGTGTAACAGCCATCAAGAAACCTTATAAGAAAC
The DNA here is from genome assembly GCF_036320965.1 of Panulirus ornatus. Lineage (NCBI taxonomy): Eukaryota > Metazoa > Arthropoda > Malacostraca > Decapoda > Palinuridae > Panulirus > Panulirus ornatus. The sequence goes on from NC_092240.1 coordinate 6,179,660, forward strand.
ATGCTCCAATACATTTCTTCGTCATATAAATCTACATCAACCAACGACTTCCTACAATGTAAATTCAAAGGATGATATGTAAATCTACTTCAGCCAAAGACTTCCTACAACGTAAATCACCCTGAATCATCCTGAATAAATTCTGAAGAGAACACGTAAACCTACGTCTCCACATATATTCCAAAGAAATCCGAAACCAGTAGATATTATAAATTCCTAACATACTAAACTTATGCAGTTCTGTGCACTCCTAAAGTCATACAAGAGGCACTTTACATATTTCCTACGAGCACCATTATCAATGCAATCTTCGCAAGACGTCATAAGAAAAAAGAAACTACCTTCTTATTATACCCAGGTATAAAGACGGAGCTTTTACTTGTGTCGGTATGATGAGAATATGGTCGAATTGTTGAACGTATTACATGAGGAAGCTTATGGCCATAAAATACCCAGAACTACTATATGTACTTCCAGTGTAGACCTTTAAGCCCTTACATTCTATGAGAAATATAAATCTTATGAAAAGAAGATAAAAGAAGTAAAACCTAGTAAACATGGCTTAAAAAGAGAGTAAAAGATAAAGAGTGCATTCACGACCGGTTGCAACACAGTGGGCTGGGACGGTTGACGTAAAGTGATAAATGTGAGCGAAGCTACGAACGTGGCCTTTGTTTATCTTCGGGCGGAGTCACACCTCAGTGCTTGCCAAAGACACAGGAAACGCTTCCAATACCATTCCTGGATGAGTAACAATTTACGTTAAACATTAAATTACTAAATTTATTTTCCTGGATGAGTAACAATTTACGTTTAACATTAAATTACTAAATCAAATGATCGTAGTCAAGAGAATACCAATAACGCACAATAACAAAGAGACGACGTAAACTCTTAATGCATTTCATCTGAATCCTGAATTTCATCGTGAGGTGTCCACAATCAAGATGATCCATAAGCTTACATTTTACAGCATTCACGTCAGCTTATTTTCCGTGGTGACGAAATCACATAGAGACTCCCCCCCCCCCCCCCCACAACGCGATGAACTTACTCTGGCCACTAATGCATTAGAGACACGAAATGAGAAGATCAGACTGAGTCTTCCACAAAGGAAAGGCAGACTGATAACAAAAGTCCAATCAACCGTTACGATTTTGAAACAGTTGTTTCCTCGCTGACATACCCGTGTTCGCTAGCGTTGCCAGTATGGCGGAGATCGAACCCCTGCGCTTGTGTAGCACTCAGATCTTGCAACTGACTGCCATCCTTGCTCACGATACGTATACAAAGGCACCTCCGGGTCAACCTTATGCGCACGTTAATCTCGAATTCTGCTGCAATTTAGGCAGGTACAAAGTGTCCACTTCCGGTGATTGTGCTCGGCGACCTGAATACTGACATGTCAGCGACACTCTCACTGATTTCCTGACCACATGCAACACTAAATGATAAATTACAGTGATAACCGAGTAAAGGTTGGCACATATTCATGCTAATGTAAGCAGATAATTACATGGTATTCTACACAAGGAAATTCTCTCTCTCTCTCTCTCTCTCTCTCTCTCTCTCTCTCTCTATATATATATATATATATATATATATATATATATATATATATATATATATATATATATATATATATATATATACACAAAAAGTACACAAGTAGCGGGTGTGTATATAAGATGCAGGTGAAACCACAAGGAAGCGGAAAATACGATGTCAAACGCTTTCGTATAATTACATCGTCAGGACGGAATACAAATAAAGAGAACCAGAATGCAATACATCAGCCGCCACTGGGCGTGGGAAGCAAATGAATTACAAAACAGGTGAAGGGATTATGGCACAGGTCACCTTCGATGACCTCACCTCTCATTACAAACCCAGGTTAATCTATGTTTTAGGAAACATACGTTAACCTTAGTTTGTGACCTGAAGGGGGCGAGGTCATCTTAATTCGTTCGCCTTTTTCTTCATTCCTATGCTTGCCCCGACCAGTGGCGGCTGGTATATCATATTCTGGTTCTCTGTATCTGTTCTCAGTCCTGACGATGTAAACATACGAAATCGCTTGACACTTCACTTCGCATTTTCCGTTTCCCTGTGGTTTTACCTCTATATATATATATATATATATATATATATATATATATATATATATATATATATATATATATACATATATATATATATATATATATATATATATATATATATATATATATATATATATATATATATATATATATATATGTGTGTGTGTGTGTGTGTGTGTGTGTGTGCTCATGCAGAAGACAAATGGTTGCACCCTTTATGATCCGTATAAGGGTTCGGAGGTAAGAATACCTTGGCTATCTCTATTTATGTAGCTGAGGAAACCTGGCTTCATGGCGGCCTCTTGCGAACCGTCGCGGTGTTATGTTAAACGCGCTCTTAGGGGCTTCCTTACCACCCACACACCCCACCGGCCAGCCCCTGAAGTGTTCCCTCGCCACAAGTGGCTAAGTAACGGACCATGAGGCAGCTCACTGCTTCGTAATCGGATTACGACCTGTTGCTCACCCATTTCCCCTCACCTATTACATAGTCTCACCTTACCCAGCGAGTCGGCCTTCCATTAACCCATTTCTCACCTACACAGAGCTTTAATATACTGCAGCCACGCTTTTCAACCAATTTCACAGTGGTGCTTCCTTACCGGGTGCTTTCAACATCCAGTTACCTACGATACAAATAACCCCAATTAATTAAGAAGCTCTAGCACAATAATGCCTCTACAACAGTAAAATCCCTTAAAACAGTAAAGCCTTCATCAGAGCGTCCCCTATCCGCTGCAAGCATTATGCGTCATCTACCTATATCTCTGACGTCCGTTCCAACTTGAACTCCCTTAAAGATGTGGCCATGGCAAGAGTCTACATAACTAGTGAACTCCAGTGCCACTTCTTAGCCTTTAGTGCCTCACCCTTAAGAGGCCACTGGCAGGGGGCAACTCTATGGCTTTAGTTCAAAACAGTAGGGTCAGCCTCTCCAGTAAACGTCTTTACCTCGATAAACATATTTCATCGCAGTAAACGCTTCTACAACGATGACTCTTCCAACACATTAAACTTCTCCACCATGGTAATGTTCACTAAAGTAAATTAAACAAATGTCCCCAACTGTTGCAAAGCAGTACATTAAACCAGTATCTGCTTCTGGTACAGTGTGTCTTGTCTCCAATGCAGTAAGTCTCAATCAATCCTCAATACAGTAGATGTCTCGATTGCATAAAATGTTTCAATGAATTGTTTCTAATATAGTACAGTACATGTCTTCAGTATAATAAACGGGTCTATGGTAATATGGCGCGGAGTGGATTAGTTACGTACTAGCCTCATAAAATACTGTATAAGCTTTAATTTTGCTCCACGGATCTTAATTCTTTTCACTTAAGTAAATCCAGTTTTATTTAAATGTTTACCCAACATGGACAAAAACAGTTCCCCCAAAACGAGGTTGCGTTTCAAGCGTCATGTTTGGGGATCAAATTGGAAATGTCGAGGCCCAGAAGCTGATAAGAGAGATTGAAATTTGGGAATCACATGTTTGGCAATACTAAAAAATAAACAAAAACTTGATTTAATTGGCTAAATGACCCCCCCCCCCCTCCCCCGCATTTACTCCAACAGCTTTATAAAGGAAATCCTGTAATATATGCAAGGCTATATATATACATTTATCACTCGACGAGGCTATATATATTATTCGAAGTTGTTCACTAATTCAGTACAAGGCTTTATATATTCGAAGTTGTTCAAAGAACGATATAGGGGCTTTATCCTTATCGCTGGTTAGGTTTGGTCACTTCGAAAAAGGTCTGGTTTACGTAGTTCACGTAAGGCATTTCCTTCATTAGCTTCCCAACAACATAAAAATAACTGGCGGATCTGAAAGAGCAGGATGTCAATGGACTCCTTACAATTAGTAACAGTGGTTGACAAGGTCAGTGATGATATGTGTATTATGAAGTCATTACGATAAAAAATTGATAAATAAATGCTATTGGGGAGGGTTATGGATATCAGGGGGAACTCCGGGGGAAAAAAACGTGAAACACTTATATAAATCGACAGAACCTATAAATTCCTGACCTAACTTCCCTAACTTACAAAAGTTACCTTATTTCTTAACGTCTGAAGAAAAAAGTTTTGGTCCTTCAGTTGCTGCAAGGCTGTTGGCAGTGTGTGCGCTTCACCCTGTGGAGGCAAAGAGTAGCTTATGTCGTTGGTACATTTCGCCTATAAGCCATGAAAAGTAATTCAAATCTCGACCCCTGAGCAGTGTTTGGTTATACTTTTCATACGATATCTTGATTCCAACAGGTTTGTTCAGCTACTTTTACGATGCATACCTCTCCCAGTACCCTGACATCATAGCCCTCCCGGCTGTTACTTTATTTACTGTAAGATGATTCAGAGCCATTACACCTCATCACTACCTTTTTAAGTTAATTAGACTAATTTTCAGGAATCCATTAACATAAGCTTCTTCCAAATCCATCGGTTATTTTTGTGCTGCCCTTAAACTACCTATTTCAGGGTAACTTGCGTTGAAGCCAGATTAGGATAGATCAAAGAGAAAAAAGTTACATTACCGAAGAATTACCGCCTGTCTTATACATTTCATACCAGAACCAGTTTTTCAATATTTCCCATTTTCGGGGGTTCTTTCAGTGCCTACCTTACACAAACTGAGTTACTTTCTTGTTTCTATGGGCTACTTTCTATTTTTAGTGGGCTAATTTTATGATAGAGGCAACATTTTAGTTTTCAGTTTGGTTCTCAGGGTTTCATCATTCTTACAAATGGATGATTTTCATCCAGATTTCTAAATCATTTTTTCCTCTATTTCGGTCACTGATCAAGGAATGTAACATTAATCGCCGTCAACTTGTCTGCATAACTTGCAGCAATTCATCCATACGCAAGGCGATATTCGTGAAAGCAGCGTTCCTTCAAATTTCAAAGCTTTTCGCCCGTTTATATCTTTCCGTAGGCGAGCTTAAAGCTTTGAAGAGTTAATTCACCATCGCCCTCGTGTATTTTAAACGATGTTTGGTACAATTTTGCAGCTGGAAATTTCTAGAACGATAATCGCACGCTGATGTTTCATAATCTCTTAATATAAAAGAAAAGGTAACTTAATCCACCACTTCATTTAATCACAATAACTGTGGATATACCAATTACCTTACAAAACCCCCTGGTTATATGTTTCTCAACTGCATTCACTATTTTGAATTTTGTGTACCCTTCCTTGGAACGTCCACCGACAAGGCTATAATACGAACTTAAATATCTACATTTAACGAGCCTGGACGCTAGTCCACGTAGAAAATATCTTAGGCAAAAATCACGCCGGGTTCCAGTTCCACGAGGTGAAGTGTTAATCTCAGTAACATTTTACCTGCAGGAACACGAGACAAGTGCTTACCTAATTACCGGGACTGCGAGTTTAATGGCGTGGTTGGGGAATTTTGAGCTTGCTATCCAGCAAACTGTATCAAGCGTTTCGTCCCTGTTATATCTGCTACTGAATCATTACACGTACAGCACTTCATTAAGATAATCACACGTAGATAAAATTGTAGCTAAATAAGCATACTCGAAAACATGCACTTTTTTTTTCCTTTTTCATTTGAACTAACAATATATGGCTTACCTGGCTCAACTTGTCGTATTGACAGATGGCATCCATGCAAGCGAAATGGTTATATTCACTCGGCTGGTCTTTATTTCAAGCACAATTGTCTGTGTTCAGTAAATTTTTTAAAGCACCACCACTTTAACTCATACATGTGACTTAAACGGAAAATATACCGTCATGGCGTCATTCTGTTTACTAAGGTCATACGAGATGTTGAAGTCTCCATAAATGTTGTTTAAACAATGCATAGGAGTATTTGCAGTCCTTCTAACTACCTATTTTCGTCTGATCTAATTCAATATACAATTTAAAACTCTATATTTGTGACTGATTAACAGTCATATGATTACCAACCAACGACACCTACATGTGCCTTTACCCTTTTTCGTTGAAATTCATTTCACTAAGTGAATAATATAAAATCATATCCATCATCAAACTCTTATTGACCTATATTTTTATTCCTATCTCATACAATCGTATTAGAGAAGAATTATGGTTGAATATGCATGATAATATTGGAACAGGTCTTGGGTATTTAGAAGACCACGACGCCTACATGTGCTGCACTCTTGTTGTGGGTCTTGGTAATGTTTCCTTGTCTTTGTGTGAATAATTTAAATCACTGGAGCTCCTGCTTGAATGGTCCTTGTGTCACAGGTCAGTAACTGATACATTACTATCTCACGTCTGTACAGATGCATAAGTTTACTAAACGCAGGCTGTATTTACAGTGTATGGCTTTCTTAACTGTATTATGAGTAGCCGGTGAAAGACGACATATCAGCTCCATGTGCTAACAAGAGATTGATACGTAAGTAGATAACCAAGCACCGAAAACAAAAGCATGTGAGGATATGGCTGTTAACTAGTATAGATTGTGAACGATGTGTGAATACCTTACTAGACAAACTCCTGTAGGATTGTTTTAAATTACAATTATTGGCGAATTGCTACCCTACTACATTCTTCGTCCTTCGCGAGGTTCAGTAATCCATCGTACAGTAAACTGATAACAAAGCTTATTAGCCATCTGTGTGAGACTACAGAAATTACATATGATTTATGCATGATGTTAATCATATTGTACGAGTAAATATACAGAATTTAATAGGGTGAGCCCTGGAAATTGAAAAACGTCTAATTTACATATTGTAAATCCATTAGTCCCCACATCTGCATATTGTACTTGCAATATATATATATATATATATATATATATATATATATATATATATATATATATATATGATTTTACTGTGTTAAAGGTACATCTGTATGTAGACAATGGTTGGCAAATACGTGTAAGGTATTTGTTATCTAAATAAATGTATGATGGACGACCCGTGACTGGTTTATCATATAAACAACAGTTTCCACAGCTTTCATTGCAATAAGCCCAGCTCTGTGTAGTTAGTGAATGGTGCTTGTGAATGGTGTGATTTATGAAATAACTTTCATTAAATGCAGTCGTGCGTAGGTGATTGACGTAATAGCATTGCATGTTGATGACCAGCTTAAATGAAAAATATATATACGCCATAATGGCCCGTACTTTGGTGTATGAGTCATCAGTTATGCAAATCTACTTCCTGCGTGTGACAGACATTTTAAGTTAGAATGAGTTTTATCACCATAATTCACTTGTTTTCTTGTTTTTGTTGACTGTATTCTATTGATATTGCAAATGTCATGTAATATTACTCACAGTAAAGTGAAGATGGGCTCTATATCATGCCATATTAACCTTAGTCCTCGAGATAAGTAAATCTTACAGCAACTAAGTGGCCATATAATAGCCTAAGAAGAAGCATACTTGATAGCAACTATGTGGCCAAGTAATAGCTTAAGCAACTATGTTGCCAAGTAATGGCCTAAGCAACTGTGTGGCCAAGTAATAGCCTAAGCAACTATGTGGCCAAGTAATGGCCTTAGCAGCTGTGTGGCCAAGTAATAACCTGAGCAAATATGTGGCCAAGTAATAGAATAAGATTGCCATAAAATAGTCTGTAATTTCCATATAAAAGCCTAGCCAGAAATGTGGAAAAATCTACTTCGCTGTTGTCGTAGTCTGAAGTACATTCGTTCGATATTATCATCATTGTTTTATGAGAGCTTTATTATTTTTGTTCTTAAGTAATCAAAAATGAAAATCATAGCTTCACTGCTGTTGTAATAATGCATGAAGTTCTGTTGGAAGACGCTGGGATTTTCTTAGTTCGTACAACGTGTGATGTAATGCTAATTAAGGTTACTGGTGACGGTTTGAAACATAAATATAAACCAAAAGCTTATCTTACGTACACCAGTTGCCCCTACTGCTATTACGTCACCCTCCTAATTAAAAGCCGATATCAATTATCAGAGTTTTGAAGGAAGTTATGAAAAAAAATTAGGTACATGGTAATAGTGATTTGAACTGGTGTTTCACTCTTGATGGCTTCCACCTTACTGAAATATGGATAAAGCTGGCCCAGCTTGCTTTTTGCTTGCGGTAATTTGCCAAGTAATGGCACTGTGTGGCCATGTTCCTGTCCTTCAGGGTACAGTCTTCGCGGAAAATGCATTCATTACGGCGTTTCACTGTCTTACACATTTAACCCTGTTGTGTGTGTGTTTACCAACAGAACTTTATTGTAAAGCTTTTTGCCTTTGAAAAATAATGATCAACAAATGTACATGTCACTTACACTCATGTTAGTTCTTGTGTATATATATATATATATATATATATATATATATATATAACTTCCTACGGGAGTGTGTTTCTTGAGCTGTATTCGTGCAAGAGAAAAATGACGCTGGCATTGATAACAGTGACAAGAAGAATGGAGTAAAACAGTGTCAGAAAACAACGCACCGATTCTATCATAGGATATGTTAAGGATTTTAGATAAACAGCGTTGAATTCGCGTAATACTTAATCATCTGGAGGTTAGGTTTGAGATTTCAAAACGTTAAAACCGCATAAATATTAAGGCCAACCTAAGACAGATTAAGTTTTTCCGTTTAAAATTCTTCTGAAGCCGCATATAATCTATCATTTTTTTGGGTTGGGCGAGATTGAGTTTTGTTACACAGCAGTGGTGCGACCACCATAAGTGATGGCTTGTCACGCATTGTTTGTATTTACTGTAATGACGCGATTCTTCTAGATCTTTCTTTTTCTTTGTAGCAAGGGCATATAAAGGTGAGATTTGATAGCATTTGAATATGTGTTGTGTATGATTTATTTTGTATGGGTACGGATTCTGGTTTAATGACCTTTACAGGAATGTATTGTTTGTCTTCATTGAGTCGACTTAGTCTAAGGAGGAACAATCACACTAATCCACGCATGAACACATAATGAGACAAAAAACATTCACTAAGTGTCTTCCTAACGATTAAACTCCAAGACACAGTGCACACATTCACACACCAGCATTGGCAGTTAGGTTAGCCAGATCGACCAAGATGGAAGTTTTGATGTAGTCACACTGTCTACCACCGTGGTGACGTAACCCCATCCATACAACCTATCAACCAATCAGCAGCCATTCTTCCTTGACTGTCGTAAAACCACTTGATAACGTCAGGCAGTTATAAGTTTATGTGCGTCAAATTCTTGTACCTCTTTGCCTTTGTATTCACCTCCCTCGTCGACTCTCTCTCTCTCTCTCTCTCTCTCTCTCTCTCTGTATGTGTGTGTGTGTGTGTGTGTGTGTGTGTGTGTGTGTTTTGAACACGAGTTATTCTTCATATATCTTCATTTTTTTTTCCTAGAGACTTAAAAGAGTTTCAAACAACACTGAATAACTTGGCCTTTCAGAGAGCAGCACTGGTGGCCAGGCGACTCACTGCCAGGTGATTGTATCACGTGATTTACACAACGTCACAAACAATGACTGAACATTGTTTTAAAGACTCTGTGTATCCCAGCGGATCCTTCATCGTTCTGGTGGTTGAGGGGTAACTCGAAACACTTGCAGTTAGTTCTTTTGGCAATTAATCTATCGAGCACGACGATACGAGTGGGTATGATGGTCAGGCTAGGCCATCATACCAAAGGATCGTATCGGCTTGCTTAAGGATCGTACCGGCGTATTTAGGGATCGTAGCTGTGTGCTTAAGGGGCCGTACCGTCATGCTCAAGGGGTCAAAGTGATACGTTCTAGGAAAGGTTTGAAAAGGCGTTAGATAATGTGACGTGAGAGTACATCCGTCATTTAGTATCACACAGTACCTCCCAAACCTGATTGTAAAGCGCCAGAAAATGAAAACCTCACGTGGACAAACAATTATGTTTACCATAACGTGGACAAACAATCATGTTTTCCATAACCTAACCCTCCTCACGACACCACTTACCTACTCGTTTTGCATTACTGTTGTAACGTGAACATGATTCAGTACTAATCCCCAAGATAGCACATTACCTGTGATACCTCACCAGTTTGGCTTGTCCGAAGATAAGAACCCGTGTCACGGTGTCCCTCGTACTTGCATGTACCAGTATAAGGGAAGGTCAGGCGAGGCTGGCATCATCACCAAGCACTAGGCAACAAGAACAGCTGTACAGTGCCTCTGTAAGACGAGCTGCTGCCAATTAATACACAGTGTAACCGATGTGTCCCGTGTCTGGCTCTTGTTGCCGTACACAAGCCTCCATGTGTCGCTTTTTCTCGGCCGTTTGGAGACAAGGTAACTGCTAGCCTGGTGCAGGGTGTGTGGCCGGTGTGGTAGCTGCCCTCCGGCCGAGGAGAGTCAGACTGTCCCTGGGTCTGTTGTGTGGAAGATTGACCGAGCATCGAGTACGTTAGACAACCAACCGTCATTGTGGCGGTACGTGTGTGGGAATGTGTATTACGTGACTGCATGAGAAGAGTGGCCTCTGATGTGAGGCTTACTGTCCATGTTAGTAATGACAAAGGTGTAATATTTCGAAGTGAATTACCTGTAGTATACTGAAAAGAAATGGAGGGAAGGCTTCGGAAACTGAGGGTTGTGTGACCCGATGAAGCATGGGATGAGGGAGAAACAAAGACTGGGAAGTGGGTAATGTACTGACCTTTTAAGACTTGGTTTAGTGGAAGCTGTGGTCTTGATGATGGAGCGGTCGTCGGAGCCCGGGGAGGCGAGGGTCTCGCTGAAGACCGACTTGTCGTCGCTGGCGACCGGGCTCCGGTCCTCAGACGACCCGGCGGTCTTCGACTCCCCATCAGGGTCGTGGGTCTTCTCCTTCTCCCTCTCCTCCATGATGAGCTTGGCCTCCTCGGTGGAGGGCGACTCCAGCTGTATGGGTTCGCCCAGCGAGGCGAGTTTGTCGTCGCCCAGCAGGGGTTTGGTCTCCGTGATGGGTGAGCGATCCTCGCTCAGCGGGGTGAAGGAGGAGGCGTCTCCTTCTGTGAAGTTGACCTTCTCCTCCACCGGTAGCATGTAGGACAACATCTTCACTCTCACGGGCGCCTCCCCGACGGTGCTACTGACGCAGGTGACGCTACTGATGCCGCGGCCCGTGCCACCACCTACGATATCGGGTCTCCTGGCGGCGGCGCTCCTGTGGTTGAGGGGAGGCAGGTGGTAGTCTCCGGCAGCTGCTGCTCCTTGTCTCTGGCGTCTCAGAGCGTGGGACTTGGGGCTGAAGGTGGCGTAGAGAGAGTCGCTGCCTTCGCCATAACGCTCTCTGATGGCCAAGGCCCCGATGGCTCCCAGGCTCTGCTTGGTGAAGGTGGTGAGGCGGGTCGTCGGCGGCGGGCGGACCACACTCACGCTCTGCGAGAACCTGACGCGCTTCTTGGCGCCGCTCGAGTTGTTGTTGTTCTTGGCCGCCGCTCCCTGCGACTTCTTGAGGGAGGAGGGGGAGTCAGAGCCACTGAGACTGGTATAGCCGCGTGTGCTATGCCCGCCAGTAGCTCTCAACCCGCTACAACCTGAGGACTTCCGTGGCTGTCTAGGGGACTCCTTGGGCGAACTGGACTGTTCGTCTAAGGAACTGTTGAGTTCGTGTCCACTGTCCGTGCCGTCTTCGGCGTCTTGCCTTTCCTTCCTGGAGGTAGTAGGGTCGTACCTCCGCCGTCTGACGTATCCGCCTGCAGCGTTACCACCAACACCCGGATCCTGGCACAGTCTGTGGTAACGACCCCGCACCACCCTAGAGGTCGTGTTTTCCCTGTGGGGCCTCTGGCAGAGGTGCCGGCGACGACACAGCTGCCCTCCCTCTCATCGTACACTCGAGGCACTGCCACAATTTCAGAAAGTCGAGCTCGTTAGGACTCCTGTAATACAGATCATGGCAGCTTATCACTTTAGAAAAGGTCTCTCGACACTTCACAGGAAACTCTGACTGAAACACACACACACACACACACACACACACACACAACCATTTATCCACATTTTCCATAACATCGCTTCAGGAAAACGAAAAAAAGAAAAATAGGGGGTGCCAAACACCATCTCTGGTCTCATCCTACGTAATAATTCAATCCTATTTGGAAACTTTCCTTTAATGATGTGTTTTACTCTCGTGTGTCCATTTTCCCCTCACCCTCACACCCCAACACTGGTCAGACGAGTGACGAGGTCAGTCCAAGATTCTCTGTCCGTCTGTCTGTCTGTCTGTCTATATGTCTGTCTGTCTGCCTGCCTGTCTGTCTGTCTGTCTGTCTGCCTGTCTGTTCCTCTCTGACACAACACGTGTGACGAAAAGTTATCCACCAAAGATTTTCCTTTTTCGTTTTTTTTTTTCATAAGTGGACGTCTACCCTCCCCAAACAACCATGAACTCCATCTGAGGCCTCTTAATAGATGGCTCATCCCGGAGGTGGGTCTCTCTCTCTCTCTCTCTCTCTCTCTCTCTCTCTCTCTCTCTCTCTCTCTCTCTCTCTCTCTCTCTCTCTCTCTCCGGCTCGTGTTTTCCCGGGGACGCCCATACAGAGGACGAGATTAGGGAAGGTTCCTGATCCCATTCGGGGTGAGGGGGGGGGGGGGGTACGAACCTACTTCGTGACGGGAAATCGATTTGGCTGAAAAATTACCTTGAGTCAGTATGAGAGGGGGGAGGGGGGGATCCCTTTGATGGGGGGAGGGAGGGAGAGGGGGCGCGAGCCATATTGGTCCAGTATCATAGACCCCAAGTGGTTGTCATGCGTCACAGACCCGACCGTTAATCATGTGTCATAGACCCAACCGTTCGTTAGTCATGTGTCATAGCCCCAACCGTTGATTATGTGTCATAGCCACACCCCGTGATCATGTGTCATAGCCACAATCGGTAGTCATGTATCATAAAACCAACCGTTAGTCATGTGTCATAGACCGAACCGTTAGTCATGTGTCATAGACCCAACCGTTAGTCATGTGTCATAGCCCCTCCCAGTCATCATGTGTTACAGCCCCTCCTTGTAGACATGCGTCATATCTTCATCCAGTATGTCGTGTGTGTGTGGCATAGCCCTACCAAGTATGTCATGTGTGCCATAGCCCCGCACCTACTAGCAGTGTGGCATAGCCCCGCCCGCTCTTAACTAAACGAGTTCCTTTGTTAGTGTCCATTGTTTACTGTCATCGTTATAGTGTCCTGCCACAGTTCCCCTCCTCCACCACTGACTGGTTCGCTTGTGACGACTCTCTCTCTCTCTCTCTCTCTCTCTCTCTCTCTCTCTCTCTCTCTCTCTCTCTCTCTCTCTCTCTCTCTCCGTAGAGGCAACGACGACCTAATAGGATAACTGTCACAACAATAAATACATCGCAACACGATGGCTTTATATATATATATATATATATATATATATATATATATATATATATATATGTGTGTGTGTGTGTGTGTGTGTGTGTGTCTGTGTGTGTGTCTGTGTACTCAGGTAGCTGGAGGATGAATGTGGATGCCTCTGCTCACTATACAAACATGGTGCTATTTAAATACTCGTAGGTGCGAGAAAATGTAACATCCCGAATATTTTTCCTTTCCATTTTACAGTTTCTGCTTCTTTAATCACACACACACACACACACACACACACAGACTGGCCAGTTGTTCGATATAACAGGTGTTAGTGGAGCCGCCTCCACCCACCACTAAGATGGTGGCAGCTGACGGAAAACATCAGTGGCATCGGAGTGCGCACGAATGCTGTCGGTCTCTCCCCATCTGCGCAGTATATGACGGCCACGCCTGTTAAACGAACAGCCAGGCACGTGAGGTCATTTGCATACAGGGTGGGTAGTTTGGGGGGGGGGGATTGAAAGGGAGGGTGGGGGGAAGGGACCTTTAATGTACGCTGGGGGAAACATTCTTGCGTGCTGTTATGAATATATATATATATATATATATATATATATATATATATATATATATATATATATATATATATATATATATCTAGATTATCTTTTCACGGGATAAATCTATCTATATCATCTTTTTCACGGGACAAATCTATCTATATCATCTTTTTCACGGGACAAATTTATCTACATCATCTTTTTCACGGGATAAATCTATCTATATCATCTTTTTCACGGGACAAATCTATCTATATCATCTTTTTCACGGGATAAGTCTATCTACATCATCTTTTTCACGAGATAAATTTATTATCTATATCATCTTTTTCACGGGACAAATCTATCTATATCATCTTTTTCACGGGATAAAGGTTTTCAGTGTTAATATCGTGAGAGTCGGTCGAGACGGAAAAGGAAGGAAATTCAGGTTAGGAAAATCGAAAATGACTTCTGTACTTCGCTGTAGAGTGACGCGCGGTACAGTCTCCTCCCTGCCTCGCTTCCTCCTCCTCCTCCGGTCAGATGGCACTCAGGGAGTCCTCCTCCTCTGGTGTAAGACGGTACAGCGTTTTGAAGCTCATGAGCACGACGGTACGACCCTCAAGCAGGAAGGTGTGGTCCTTGAGCACGACGGTACGACCCTCAAGCAGGAAGGTGTGGTCCTTGAGCACGACGGTACGACCTTCAAGCAGGAAGGTGTGGTCCTTGAGCACGACGGTACGAACCTCAAGCAGGAAGGTGTAATCCTTGAGCACGACGGTACGGCCTTCAAGCAGGAAGGTGTGGTCCTTGAGCACGACGGTACGACCCTTAGATATCATGGCCTGGCCCTGCAGGTTAAGGTCAAAGGCTGGGCTGCCATACATAGAGGTTGTACCGCCGTGCCCCAAGGGTCATCCTGTGTGACCTCCCCACCATCACTTATCATCGTGTGTGTGACCTTCCCTCCATCATTTATCATCGTGTGTGTGACCTCCCCTCCATCACTTATCCCGTGTAACCTCCCAACCATCACTGATCCCGTGTAACCTCCCCTCCATCACTGATCCCGTGTAACCTCCCAACCATCACTTATACCGTGTAACCTCCCAACCATCACTGATCCCGTGTAACCTCCCCTCCATCACTGATCCCGTGTAACCTCCCAACCATCACTGATCCCGTGTAACCTCCCCTCCATCACTGATCCCGTGTAACCTACCCTCCATCACTTGTCCTGTCTGCGGTACAAGATTTCCCTGGACACATTAGGGTAGCCTCTACCTTATCCTCTCTAGCACCACCACTTAACCCCTTACATCGTCCCACTCTCTCTCCAAGTTACACCTCTTCCTCGAATGCCTTTCCATTGCTTACGTCTGTTATCATTTCTTCTTCTTCTTCCGCCTCTCCATCTCCATCTAATCATCGTCCATCCTTTTAATGCTCTCCTTCCTTCTCACTAAGACACTATCTTCTATCTTCCTCGTGTTTTCCTCTCCTCTTACCCTTCCTCCTGTTCCTCTCCCGCTCGTAACTCTCACTCCAGCCTCTCTCTCTCTTTCCCTCACATGCTCTACGATCATGGGGTTTACAACAAGTCGTCGTCTTTAACGGTGACATTACACGTAAGACAATGGACGAGTCAATTTATGTGGTCCCAGAAGGGGCGGCGTATCCCCCCAGTTCGCCCACAGAAGGTAGGCCTACACTCTCCTCACCACCACCGCCACCACCACAGCAGTCTCCTCCTCCTTCTTCTCCTCCTCCTCCTCCTCCAGTATGACCCCTACAGTAGCCTTGGCCTACCACAACAACCACACTCAGAAAAAGTCTCCTCCACCACCATCACGAGAAAGATCTTACAACGCTACCACTTCCCTTAGAAAGATCTTACAACGCCATCATTACCCCGAGAAAGGTCTTCCAACGCCACCACTATCCCTAGAAAGGTCTTCCAACGCCACCACTATCCCTAGAAAGGTCTTCCAACGCCACCACTATCCCTAGAAAGGTCTTCCAACGCCACCACTATCCCTAGAAAGGTCTTCCAACGCCACCACTATCCCTAGAAAGGTCTTCCAACACCATCACTATCCCTAGAAAGGTCTTCCAACACGAGCGTTGCCCCTAGAGAAATCTTTGCCCACCACCACCACTACCCGTATCCCACCACCACCAATATCACTACAGAAGCAGTACCCCGGCAGACCGACCACCCACACCGGTGACCACCCACACCCGTCCAGCCCAGCAGACGTCCGAGGATCGTCCACGAGTGAGTACTCCTTCCTCACCAGAGGATGTCTGCTAATGTTGCCTCCTCAGCTTCCGGACGTCCGACGTGGTGATTAAGCGCGACATGAAGCTCTTGATGACGTCCGAGTGTTACTAAGTGCGTTCGAGTATGAACGAAGAAAAAAGAGAGAGAGAAAAAAAAAGACTAAGTATTGTTTCCGAAAGGTCAAACCACTTTACGTAAGGGGTTAGCGCAACGACATGAATATTTTCCAGTCACTAATTGTCTGCGCCGACGAACGACACAGGTTTACTGTTACGCCTGACCTCGCTGCAGTGCAGACGAGAGAGAGGAAAGAAAGGTAATGTTAAGATACAGTTAACATTCACGAAGTTACAGATTTTCCCTTAAGGCACGGTAGAAACCTTACCAAAGTTCAAGCTAATAGGAAGAAAATATGAAAAGAATCTTCGTGAATGTGTGACATTTCAGGGTTTCTTTAGGGGAATCCGGAGGGCCCACGAACGGAGGCGCTAATTCCGTTCAGAACGTAATGTTGGGCTGGCAGTAGCGACCTGAGTATTTCCGGACCGTTGGCCTCCTGAAGCAAGGGGACATTGCCAGACGCAACGCCAACAACGAGAATATATGCAACAAGAATGGCAGGACCTTTGGAAACGTGTGACTCTAGTTATATTAAAGGTTTGTGGACGGTAATGTGTCAGACAAATAATGAAGTTGGTGGTGTAAAGAGTTGGCTTTTATCCTCCATTGTTGGATGATAAGAAGCGAGAGAAACAGTCTTTGCTGTTGACCATGTGGTGGAGTGCCCCCTTTCTCGGGCCTTTGTCTTCCCCCCTCCAGACACTCGTAGGTACTGGGTCAAGTCTTTGATCGGGGGAGGCAACTCTCTCTCTCTCTCTCTCTCTCTCTCTCTCTCTCTCTCTCTCTCTCTCTCTCTCTCTCTCTCTCTCTCTCTCTCTCTGCCGGGAGAACGGTGGCACCCGTGCCATGAGGGAGGCGGGCGAGGACGTGGAAGAAAAGTGTGCTACGAATCTGAAGACTCAGGGTTAAGGTGTGTGTGGGGGAGGCGGGGCGGCGGCAGTGTCATGAACCAAGGCCCATCATCCTCCTAGGGTGAGGCAGTGTGGCTCCGCGGCATAACACAGGGAGAGCGGCCCCCACGGTGAGGCAGTGAGGGCCCGCGTCATGACATAGGGGGGAGGGCTCAACAGGGTGAGGCAGTGTGTGGTTTCGCTTCATGACATAAGGAGAGCCTACAGGATAAGCGCAGCGAGGGCCCGCGTCATGACACTTGGCCCTGGGGGGCTCCCCCTAGAGATAGCGGAACACACACACACACACACACACACACACACACACACACACACACACACACACACACACACAAATCCCACCTCTCGTAAACCCTCCGAACTTCCTCGGCCGCCCTGGGGATCGATATGACGGGCAAGGGCGGGAGGACCCGACCAACCCAACCGATCGTCCCGTTGATGGTCCTGGCTTGCCCTCCACTCCCCTCTTACTACTACTACTACTACTACTACTACCACCACACCACCACCACCACCCCTCCAGCACTGCCTGCCTGGCTCTCGCACACCACACACACACACACACCCACCCACAGGGAGGTGCTGTAATTGGACTGTGTTTTTACATGCGTGTCGGTTCGTGCTTGAAGGTGCAACGTGCAGGGGGGGAGGGGAGAGGGGAGAGAGAGAGAGAGAGAGAGAGAGAGAGAGAGAGAGAGAGAGAGAGAGAGAGAGAGAGAGAGAGAGAGCCCACGCGCCGGCACCTGGCTGGGACGACGGCAGCAGCAGCAGCTTCGGCGCCAAGGTCATGGCCAGTAGTGGCAATCCCGAGTCCTCTCGAGCCATCAGCTTTAATACCTCTCCCTTTTGTTGTGTTATTCACACGTTCACAGGCTGAATGATATCTCATCATGGCCTCCTGCCTATGGGGGGCCACCTGGACGGACGCCCAGGTAAACTATCAGAGCACGGCAGTAGTTCGCTCTTTCAAACTCATCTCCCGACGATCTGCGCCTTCGTCATCCACCACTAGCATCGCCACACCGCCATACCCCCCCCCACCCATCCTCTGGTCATCAGGAACTCCCACCACCCCATCCCCACCCACCTCTGACGGGGTGTCGACCTGGGGGTGGGGTGTGTGTCTCAAAGATCCAGCCTCGTGAGTTCTGAGGCACGGCAGCCAGAGAGAGAGAGAGAGAGAGCCCTTCGTGAGGGGTGATGCCGGGGACATAGTTATTCAATTGTGGTGTTAGCAGCTTCGTCAGAACCACCACCGCTACCCATCGCTGGGCTGGTCACTCGTAAGCTGCAAGATATACAAAAAAAAAACTATCTATCTATCTATCTCTATCTCCCGGCTCCTACCAGCCATGTTACCATGTTGAACCCTGCATTTTGCTGTGTTTGAGAACAGTGTCTGCCATTTGCTGTGCTGAGAGAGAGAGAGAGAGAGAGAGAGAGAGAGAGAGAGAGAGAGAGAGAGAGAGAGAGAGAGTAGACGTGTGTACCGCTGGTGGGTGTGAGGTAGGAGGTATCACCACCAGTGCTCGGGCATGTGAGTACCAACGGTACATAGTGGGTATTGACGGTACAGTGAGGGAACTAACGGTACATAAGTGTGGTTATTAACGGTATGTAGTGAGTACTAACGGTACACTCTGGATATTAACGGTACACTGGGTGTTAACGGTGCACCTTGTGGGTGATAACGGTACACTGGGTGCTAACGGTGCACCTTGTGGGTGGTAACGGTACACTGTGGATATCAGCGGTACACTGGGTACTAACGGTACACTTTGGGTAATACAGTACAACTGGTGGGTACTAACGGTACGTCGTGGATACTAACGGTACACCTCGTGGGTACTAACGGTACGTCGTGGGTACTAACGGTACACCTCGTGGGTACTACCGAATCGTCAGCGACGGTGCGTTACCCAGCGAGTACCCTCTGTGACGTCACTAATGACAACAGACAAACGTCACGCATCCGTTAAATAACCCTTCCCTCCCCTCCGAAGACACGGCCATTTACCCTTAAGTGACTCCTGTTTAAGGTCATTTAACCTGAATTACCCGCCACCACCTTAACCTCACCTGTCAAGCTTATCAAGCAGTGCCACGCGGCTTGACAGGCCGTTAGGTTTATCGTACCACCAGCTGAGCTGAGCTATTCAAGCTTATCGGGTTATATCATGCGGCTTCGCATCCATAATATTTCTCATCGTCCCACCAGCTTAGCTTTACACATGTCAAGCCTATCGAGTGAATGTCATGCCCCCTTGACAAGAGCAGGACGAACGCTTGACAGCTTGCCTCCATAAGGTGTTATCATCTTGGGCCATAAAGCTTTAGCTGTCTCGTCTCCTCCCAAACATGTGCATGTGGCACATTACAGAGAGGGAGTGAGAGAGAGAAGGGGTGTGGGTGTGGGCGGGGGCTGGAAATCTTCCCCTTCCGTTTTTTTTATTTTGCAAAAGAAGGAACAGAGAAGTTGGGCCAAGTGAGGATATTCCCTCTGAGGCTTAGTCCTGTTCTCAACGCTATCTCGCTAACGTGGGAAATGGCCAATGTGTATGAAACCATGTATAGATAGTATATCACCTGAGATATCTCTTTCTTGTGTCTCCCCTGATGATGTGATTATCACACGAAAGGGCACTTGGGAACTTATCGTGTTTCATTTCCCTGTGTTCACAAAGGAATATATATATATATATATATATATATATATATATATATATATATATATATATATATATATATATATATATATATATATTATTCTTTTTTTGCTTTGTCGCTGTCTCCCGCGTTTGCGAGGTAGCGCAAGGAAACAGACGAAAGAAATGGCCCAACCCCCCCCCATACACATGTATATACATACGTCCACACACGCAAATATACATACCTACACAGCTTTCCATGGTTTACCCCAGACGCTTCACATGCCTTGATTCAATCCACTGACAGCACGTCAACCCCGGTATACCACATCGCTCCAATTCACTCTATTCCTTGCCCTCCTTTCACCCTCCTGCATGTTCAGGCCCCGATCACACAAAATCTTTTTCACTCCATCTTTCCACCTCCAATTTGCCTCTTCTCCTCGTTCCCTCCACCTCCGACACATATATCCTCTTGGTCAATCTTTCCTCACTCATTCTCTCCATGTGCCCAAACCACTTCAAAACACCCTCTTCTGCTCTCTCAACCACGCTCTTTTTATTTCCACACATCTCTCTTACCCTTACGTTACTCACTCGATCAAACCACCTCACACCACACATTGTCCTCAAACATCTCATTTCCAGCACATCCATCCTCCTGCGCACAACTCTATCCATAGCCCACGCCTCGCAACCATACAACATTGTTGGAACCACTATTCCTTCAAACATACCCATTTTTGCTTTCCGAGATAATGTTCTCGACTTCCACACATTCTTCAAGGCCCCCAGAATTTTCGCCCCCTCCCCCACCCTATGATCCACTTCCGCTTCCATGGTTCCATCCGCTGCCAGATCCACTCCCAGATATCTAAAACACTTCACTTCCTCCAGTTTTTCTCCATTCAAACTCACCTCCCAATTGACTTGACCCTCAACCCTACTGTACCTAATAACCTTGCTCTTATTCACATTTACTCTTAACTTTCTTCTTCCACACACTTTACCAAACTCAGTCACCAGCTTCTGCAGTTTCTCACATGAATCAGCCACCAGCGCTGTATCATCAGCGAACAACAACTGACTCACTTCCCAAGCTCTCTCATCCCCAACTGACTTCATACTTGACCCTCTTTCCAAAACTCTTGCATTTACCTCCCTAACAACCCCATCCATAAACAAATTAAACAGCCATGGAGACATCACACACCCCTGCCGCAAACCTACATTCACTGAGAACCAATCACTTTCCTCTCTTCCTACACGTACACATGCCTTACATCCTCGATAAAAACTTTTCACTGCTTCTAACAACTTTCCTCCCACACCATATATTCTTAATACCTTCCACAGAGCATCTCTATCAACTCTATCATATGCCTTCTCCAGATCCATAAATGCGACATACAAATCCATTTGCTTTTCTAAGTATTATATATATATATATATATATATATATATATATATATATATATATATATATATATATATATATATATATATATATATATACACACACACACACACACACACACACACACACACACACACACACACACACACACGAGTATTGTATAACAGGAGTAAGGTAGCGTCAAGACTCCAGGGTGTCGAGTGAACAAGAGGTAAGGAAAGGGTTAGGAGGAGCGGCGCGGACGGGCGCGCGAAACGTGACCGTCGGGCAGGTCCGTGAGAACTGCACGTGTTGCACGTCACCGTCCATCCATGGACGTGGTACGTGCCCTTGGTTAGTGAGGCGATACATTCACACGCGCACAGGGGCTTCAGTCGTCAGTGATATGTGTGTGTGTGTGTGTGAGAGAGAGAGAGAGAGAGAGAGAGAGAGAGAGAGAGAGAGAGAGAGAGAGAGAGAGCCTCAGGAGGTACAGGTCTCTCGATGAACCACAGTATTAGTTTTATGTATCATGAGGAAGATTTTGACGAGGAATGTTTTGGTAATGTGTAACTGGTTCGCTGGTGATGACTTGTGTGTAATGTATTGGCGCATAAAACCTCTGACGACTCCTCGGGTAAGTGTTCTTCAGTGCACGCACATCTTTATAAAGATAGGAGAGAGAGAGAGAGAGAGAGAGAGAGAGAGAGAGAGAGAGAGAGAGAGAGAGAGAGAGAGAGAGAGTATGCGCCTACAAGTATCTACGAGGAAATTTCGGGAGGGCGCGCGCGCGCGCGCGTAGGGCTCACCTCACAGAGTGACAGGAAGTGTGTTGGTGGATGGTGTGAGAGGCAATAATCTCTTTTTCTCCTACATTCATCCCTGTTCTTGTACGCAAATTACAGTGTATAAATCTGTGAGCGTTGCAGGAGTTCTTCCTTTGTTCCCGCGGTCAGCGATTAATATCATGTAATTATCCAGAGCCCAGAACTTCAGGTGGAACGCAGTCGTTTCCGCTGTAACTTTCTTCTGAAGGTGAATGACTGGAATAATGAGGAAGACAATCGAAAACAGCTCTCTCTGACCGCCCGCTGGTCCTAGCGCTCATTTCTTGTGCGGTGCGGAAATTTTGGTAAGATATTGTGGAGAATATGTGAATGCATTGCAGCGTCGGTTATTCATCGTTCATTCGTGAATTATACTATACTCGTGAATTATAATTCTACCGTCCATATACGACTGGTGTCGGTTACTGTGAACGTATTTGTTAACTGATGAATTATGTACATAGAGACCGTGTCGTGAATTTTTCCATCGTCCATACGACTAGTGTCAGCCAATGTGCACGTAATTGTTAACTGATTCACGTACATGCAGACCGTGTTAAGCGGTCTGTAAAACAAGCTCTGATTGCAATTATTTCTTGTCGGCTTCGTGATCTTGAGATGTAACGGTTGTACGGAGTAACCCTTCCTACAAACACATTTAAAAACAAAGAGTAAACCTCTTCATCTATCGTATTCAAAGAAATATTAATGGTTACACTAATTTTGGGGTTTATACTTTATTTAATCAGCCTCTCCTTTAATTGAAGTAAGCAGCTCCTTCACACCTTCAGTTGGAATGGTGCCAATATATTTATTAACTTGACTTACATTCCTGATCAGTCTATCTTTAGAAAACAAATAAAAAACAAATTATACATATGTAAGAAAATGTTTACTCTCATCAAGGTAGTGGCATTAAAAAAAAAAAAAAAATACAAGAAAAAACTGGCAGCCAAGGGGAAAAAACGCGCGCCCGTGATTGGCTGAGCGAAAAAACGTAAACAGAAGGAAGGGAATCCGGATTCTTGGCTGAGACCTCGTGTATATTTAGACCGTCGCGAACGGGACGTTCTTCCCCAAGAACCGGAGTTACCACCCAGATGTCTCGCGTCTCTGTACGTGAAATGCACTGAATTGAACTGAAAAATAAATGATAATTCTTCAGTATATTCGCATAGTATACATTTCCTAATAGTGTGGAATAATATGCATTTAAACTAATAATGACCCGGGAGTTTTCATTATGTAATTGTGTTGTCACATTAATGAATTTGGACAATATTTTATAGCCTGTTTATACAGAAAAACACACTCAAAAAACGTGATAATTTGATAATAACTTAGAAGGAACTGAAAACTGACTTGAGAAAAATATATATAATCAGATTTATCTTGAGAATTGTCAACATGTTAGATTTCCTTCCATGAAATAACGGTACTTAAATTATCTTAACTTTGAAAACCGTAACAGAGGTAATCCTTTGCTACCGGTTAATAATGATAATAATAATAATAATAATAATACTAATAATAATAATAATAATAATAATAATAGATGAAGAAAAGCCATGGACAATAGCATTTTGTCTTGCCACAAAAGTCAAAACTCTTGACGAGAAATGTCTGGACGGAAGTGAAAAAAAAAAAATGAGAAACTTATCAAGACATTCCATCGTGTTGTACAGAGTGGAACCTGAGTCTGGGTGGAGAAGACACTGGGTGTGTGGGTGACTACAGACGTTAGGTTCAAATTTGAGTCGTAACCGATTCTTATCAATAAGTCTATGTAAGTGCGGAAATGTATAAACGTTTATGAAACGCTTTCTCTTTCTAGGAATAAATGATATTTCATTTATATGTGTAAAATTATCTCCAATTTCCAGTTTGTGAGATACACGTTGATACTTTAGTGATGATTTTAGCATCAGTGTATTTGTTTTATTGCATTAGTTATACGAAGAAAACAAGTATGAATTATTTTGAATTTTTTTTTTCAAGTTTTCTAGAATTACAAGGCTAAGATAAACTGTAGTGTAGCAGTTAGCGTTCCTAACCGTGACGCATTCACGGGCCGCCCAGGATCGAGCGCATTGGTTCCAATCCTGGTTGCGGCAGTCGGTCCACAGTCAACCCAGCTGTTCATCCACCCTTAGGGGTTGGTCGATAAAATGGGTACCTTGCTCAGGCTAGGGTATATAACATACGTGGCGTTAATGAGATAGCCTTGATTAGGACCTCAGTTGCCGGTGAGTTACTAGATAGTAGAAATCCCCTCTGAATGGCGGAACGTTCTCGGACTGTATTCAGTCATGCATCCGGATGCATGTACCGCGAACACCGTAATAATGTGGAGGGGATTAGTTCCCAGGCAGAAAGTTGTGTCTGCCACGATTCTCCATGTGTGTTTCATGAACTTTGGTTCTTCATGTAATAGTACCTTAAAAGAATGAACAAAGACTCCGTAACTAGAACGTACTCATGCGAAACTGTAATGTATGTGACTGATATTTAACGTATTCTCGTTTTCTTCACAAGAGACGTGACCCGCTGTGGTTTTGAGATGATTGAACTAAAGTATCTCCGGATCACAAGGGGCGTGTATGCACAAAGAGCGTGTATGGTCTTTCGTATTAACTTGAATGGTAACCTATAAAGGTAAAGTTATCTCGAATGGTGTTTATATATATATATATATATATATATATATATATATATATATATATATATGTATATATATATATATATATATATATAGACGTCGACGACCTTAATTAATGACCCAGGCAGTTGACTGGCCTAAACCCTATCGGGGCAAATCGTGTTCTCTCTCTCTCTCTCTCTCTCTCTCTCTCTCTCTCTCTCTCTCTCTCTCTCTCTCTCTCTCTCTCTGCCAGCAATGGTTTGGTTGGGTTCACTGAAGTGCCTCACACACACATATACACACACACACACAAGACTGAAAGACTGAGAGGATGATTCAGAAGACGTTGGTTGGCGAGTTGTTTGTGTGGCAGCGATGGCGAGCGGCCCAGCCCAGCGGATAACGAACTACTTAATGTTTGAATGAATTTATGTGGGAATGTTCGTTAGCAAATTGTCCGCTGGCAAAATATACATCTGGCGAATTTGCTCTCTAGTAAATTGTTTTGACGCGAATCACCTCACGGCGAATTACTATGGTGTATTGTTCGAGTGCAAGTCATTCTAGAGC